>NC_090807.1:37411303-37713625 GCF_036512215.1 Solanum lycopersicum | reverse complement strand
GTGTCACGAACCGACACATAGATTTAGGGGATCGGGTGTCACGAACTGACACGTAGATTTAGGGGATCGAGTCTCACGAACCGACAGGTAGATTTAGGGGATCGGAGTGTCACATACCGACATAAGAGGATTAATGAATATGATGGAGCGGAGTGTCACGTACCGACACAAGAGAAATAAAGATAATGAATCTTGAAAGATGTTAGTATACTCAATCTAATGAACATAATTCCCAAATGAGTATGGTATTGAGGCTTGAGTCCTCATGGTGAGTGAAAGTAGGTTAAGTTCATACCATCATATGTTGCGCGGTTGTTTATGAACATATTGGTCCAAGGCTCTGTAATAACTCGCCGGATGAGATGGACAACAACAGGCGCCGTACCTGGTACAAACCAGTGCCACAATACCTGGACTAGTACGTGGTCCCAAATGGAATAGGGAAGACTCTGTCAAATATGATAGCGAAAGAGCATGAGATAACTGCTAGAGTAGTATAAGTAGTAGCAGATCTCACTAAAGAAGGCAGGCATGAATTTTCTTTTCTTTTAGATGATTAGAATCAATTTGGAACCTCCATTTTCTTCTATTTCCTTTGTTTTGCTTCTTTTTATTCCCAGAAGAAGAGGAACAGGTCTCTTTTGTAATCAACAACTATCATCTTGTTACATTTGATGTTTTCAGTGTCCCTCCTTCTACAATGGGTGATGGTGCACAGAACACTCACCTCAAATCTCTTGATGAGGCTGTGAAACAGCTTCAAGAACAATTTGTTGGCCATGCTAAATTTGTGGAGTCCATCAACACTGCCTTACAAGAAATGGTCACTCAACTAGCTTCGTTGTGTTCTTCATCGTCGGTGCCAACTCTAGTCGCTAGTAGCCCTTCTTCAATTTTAGGTCGATCATTTATGCCACTTCCACAAAAATATTATCATCATACAACCCTACCACCCACACTGAGTCGGCAACCCCCAGTACACCAGGTGCTTCCAGTTACACACCATGGCCTTTATACATTCCGACGTGATAAACTGGAACCAAATGACTTGGCTATGTTTGATCGAACCAACGCATAGAGTTGGATTTTCCAAGATCATCAGTATTTTGACACTTACAAAGTTCTAAATGAGCAACGCTTGAACGTATGCTCTTTCTTTCTAGAGGGAGATGCAGAAGATTGGTATCAATGGATGTACCCGAACCGCCAAATTTGTGGATGGGAAAATTTTATAAGGGATTTTGTTACTTGTTTTGGATATAAAATTTGTTAGATACACATGAATATGTGTATTTTGAAGACTGACAAAGATTGCATGATGGAACAAGTTTAGCAAATGTGATCTGAGTTTAACCAGTTCTACTGGCAGAAGGATTTTTAAAATTAAGTACAACTTTGTCATTTATTAGGAAGCATACTTAAAGTATGAAAATCATGTGAATAAAGATATAATAATGAAATAATTCATTCAAAGACAAGTCAAAGAAGGAAAACTACTTCCTACTTGTTTAAGGAAATCTTACGGCAAAAACTACTTCCTACGTGTTTAAGGAAACTTGTTTGAGGCGGCAGAAAATCAGAAGTTAAGGAGTTGTAGCAGTAACACCACATTCCTGCTAATCCAAGTCTCATTCTAGCTAATCAAAGTCTCAATCTGAAATAAAAGATTACCTAAAATAAGTCGAAGAAGAAGTTTGAGTAGGAGTTGGGTTAAAGAATTTTTCTTTCTAGAGGCAAAGGCAAAAATGAGTCCAAGTTGAGTTCAACAAGGATTTATAGAGGCAAAGACAAAGTTGAATCAAACAAGGACTTGCTGAAGTTCTGATCTATAAATAGGAGGCTATTTTCATCAGAAAGAATTGCGCACCTACATAGAGAGAAGATCAAAACACAATCAAGAGTTTGAGAGAGTTTTGAGTTCTATTGGGGAGTGTTGCCAATTTGTGAAGAAAAAGTTGTAAGATTGTAATTAAGAGTTTTGATTACAATCGAGTGTGAATAGGATTCGTCTAATAAGTTAAAGAAACTTGACGAACAGTAGAAGACTTAAACTTAGGGGTTTTTCTCTAGGTTAGCTAAGAATTAGAGTTTATAATTTCTTAGGTTACATAGACTTGTAATTTGTTGTTGAGGTTCACTGTTTAATAAAGTGGAGTTCAATCCTACAGAGGTGTAGGTTGTGATTTTTCCTCTTATGAGTTGGGATTTTCGTGATAAAATATTGTGTCATTATTTTATGTGCTTTACAAAATATAACTATTGTAATATGCAAAGGAATATATAGAATATAATTGTTACTTGGGAAAATTTGGGGATGAGAATTCCAACAAAATCAATGGAGGCACTAGAAATCTTGTTGGAAAAACTACAGATGCAAACCTCCATTCGTGACTATCTTTCTCAATTTGAGAAACTGGCCAATAGTGTTGCCAATCTATTTTATGAAAATCAGAAATTACTAGTTGTAACAAATCATTCAGAAACACGAAGTAACTGAGATTTTTAGAACCAGTAAATAAGATGAACATAAATTTATTAGTAAAAAATAATTGAATCTGTAAAACTTACCACAATCTGGAATACTCTTTTTGATAATTTAGGAAGAACATCAAGTCCACTGAATTCACAGTGTCCCCTTAAGAAAATTATTCCCCTCTAGTATCGAGGTTTGATTTGGAATATAACCTCCCAGGGTAAAATGATCTTAATCAGTAGAGTATAGATACCAAAAACTCTACTGTAAGTGAATCAATCCATAGCAGGAAAGTACACGAAGAAATATGTGTTTTTAAGAAGAAGGAAGATCAGAAAATTCGTAGGGAAATATTCTGAAGACTTCTCGAACATTGCAGCCACTTGAAAAGCATCATTTACTACCATATCTTCAGCAATCAGATCATGGAGAATAATTTGAAGTTCCTGCACTTGTGATCCAACAGTTTTACTATCTACCATTTTATAGTCTAAAAACTTTGCGACCACAAACTTTTTCAAGCATGCATCTTTTGTCTTATATTTCTTCTCAAGTGCATTCCGCAACTCTTTTGAAGTTGTTATTGCACTATAGACATTATATAAGTCATCCTCTAAAGCACTCAAAATGTAACCTTTACATAGGAAGTCTGACTGTTTCCATGCTTCAACAGTCATAAATTTTTCCCTGTCTGGCATATCATCAGCAGGAATTGGAGTATCTTCACTTGTAAATTTCTGCAGACCAAGAGTGGTAGGCCATAAAAATACTCGTTGCTGCCATCCTTTGAAATTCACACATGTGAATTTACCCGGTTTCTCTGCTTGTGATACAAGAGTTCGGGTTGGTGCAGCGATAGCCACTGTAACACCAGTGTTTTCCATTTCTGATAAACAAAATTGATACAATATAAGTAAGCAATAAATTAAAATTGCAGACTTAAAGGAGTATAAAATCACAACGATTTTTGTCTCCACCAGAAACACAAATTTAATAATTTCCTTAAGATTGTTGCCAATCTATTTTAAGAAAATCAGAAATTACTGGTTGTAATAAATCATTCAGAAACACGATGTAACTGAGATTCTTAGAGCCAGTAAATAAGATGAACATAAATTTATTTGTAAAAAATAATTGAATCTGTAAAACTTACCAGAATCTGGAATACTCTTTTTGATAATTTAGGAAGAAAATCAAGTCCACTGAATTCACAGTGTCCCCTTAAGGAAATTATTTCCCTTTAGTATCCGAGGTTTGATTTGGAATATAAACTCCCAGGGTAAAATGATCTTAATAAGTAGAGTATAGATGCCAAAAACTCTACTGTTAGCGAATCAATCCACAGCAGGAAATTACACGAAGAAATATGTGTTTTTAAGAAGAAGGAAGATCAGAAAATTCGTAGGGAAATATTCTGAAGACTGAATGGTATTTACAGGCAAGATGAATATACACTGAAAGGTTGCAACCCTTTCAGAATTGACACGACCATTAATGAAAAGTTGCAAACTTTCAAATGGTATTGACTGTTCCTGAAAGTTGCAACCTTTCAAAACAGTCATGGAGGGAATTTTTAAATATAACAGAATTTAAAACGGGTCACGCGCAGGGATCCGAGTCGGGTCGGGTTAACTAAAAAGTTAAAAATATTTTGGTTAACTTCTGTTATCAACTAATTAATGGAAAATAATTTTTGGCCATTAAATTAATTAAATAAATAATTAAAATAAATTTGTCCAAATTATTATCTCTCGATCATTTGCCAAAGCCAAAGCCGAAGTTGTAGCCGAAGTGAGCGAGCAACGATGACGACGGCGCGAGGAGGGGTCCCTCTTTCCAACCCTTTTAACAATTAATAGGAGTGTTTATTTATTTAAGGGAAAATACCCAAGTACCCCCTCAACCTATGCCCGAAATTCCAGAGACACACTTATACTATACTAAGGTCCTATTACCCCCCTGAACTTATTTTATATGTAATTTTCTACCCCTTTTTAGCCTAAGTGGCATTAGTTCAGAAAAAAAGTCAACCATCGTTGGGCCCACAAGATAGTGCCACGTAAGCTAAAAAAGGGGTAAAAAATTATTAATAAAATAAGTTAAGGGGGGTAATAGGACCTTAGTATAGTATAAGTGTGTCTCTGAGATTTTGAGCATAGGTTGAGGGGGTACTTGGGCATTATCCCTTTATTTAAACTCTCCTATTTTCATTTCCATTACTGATGAGGGACTGTTGCCTTTTTCATTAAATAATTAGAGGACTTTTCAAGTTCCCAACCTTTCAAATTCTGGACTTTTCAAATTCCTCTCCTTCCCTCTATTTCCCATCAATTCTTGCTACATACCCAACAAATAGTACCTCTAATGTATTGTCTTCATTTTACCTCTAGACTTCACCCTGATATTAAATCAGATTTTAGGGCTTTATAACCCCCGTACCTCAATGAAGCAATTAGTTTGTCCTTTTTGAAAGAGCAAAAAAAGTTGGCCCGAGTTGGGACAACGACCCAACCCAACTATCCGTCAAAAATTCCTGCTATCCCGTTTTCCTTCCACACATCTCCTAGCCCTACAAATTTGACCTTTATTCAAGCTCCTGAACCCCGACTACTTCATTTCAGACATTGGTCGTACATCATTCAGGAAGCTCACACCGATAGAGCTTCAAATAAAATGTGAACTTAACCTTTGTTTCAATTGTGATGAAAAATATCACAAGGGTTATAAATGTTCATCCATTCCACAACTCCTATTACTTATTGCTGATGATGATGCTACAGAAGACTTTCCTTCTGACTTTTCTCCACCCCCATCAAATTCACCACCTCCATACACCACCACTGAAAACCCTTCTCTACTTAGCATCAGTTGACATACCTTGTTTGGTGGACCTCATCCCACTACGATTCGTGTCGCTACATATATCAAAGGCCTTTCTGTGCAGATTCTCCTAGATGAGGGTAGCACACACAATTTTATTCAGCCTCATGCTGCAAAAGCTCTCAAATTACTTATAGAACTTTCTTCGGGTTTTTCAGTTATGGTCGAAAATGGCAAAGAACGATGATGTTTGGTTGTCGTTCTTGGTGTAGCACTCACCATTATGGGCTTCTCCTTTGCAACAGACTTCTTTATTATTGACATGCATGGTTCGGATTTAGTTCTTAGAGTTGCTTGGTTAGCTACATTGCTTCCATGTTTGACTGACTATGTCAATCGTAATTTTGAGTTTAAATAGAACAAGAAACATCACCGATGTCAAGGTGATCTTTCCCCTATCCTACCCAAATAAATATGTCTACTCTGCGGCGCTTCAATAATATAGATTATATTTCATGCTTTCTTTGTCTAGATCTTCAATCTCATACCCGTATATCACCATGTCACCATCCCTTGACTTAGCCACTCTTCTAAATTCATATACAGAAATTTTTCAACCCCCAACCTCCTTACGACCTCCATGACCACAAGATCATCGCACTACGCTCCTTCTAGGAGCCAATCCTGTAAATGTCTGGCCATATCATTACCCCCACTTCCAAAAAGTTGAATTTGAAAGGCTTGTTTCTAATACGCTCAAGTTGGGAATTATTCGTCCCAACTCCAGTCCATATTCTTCAATAGTGTTGGTAGTGCGTAGAAGAATGGTACTTGTCGCTTTTGTATGGATTACAAGGCTCCTAATGTTATCACTGTTATGGATAATCTCCAATCTCAACAGTTGATGAGCTTTTTCATGAACTGCACAATGCTTATGCATTCTCCAAGTTGGATTTATTAGCCGGATATCACCAAATTCCCCTCAATCCCCCTGATATAAAAAATACCGCATTTTGAACTCACGAAGGCCATTATGAGTTTACTTTGATGCCATTTGGTCTTTCAAATGCTCCATCTACTTCTCAATCAACCATGAATTTCATTTTTTAAGTTGTTGCCATGCCAAGTTGTCCTTGTTTTTTCAATGACATCCTAGTTTATAGCATGTCTTGCCAGGATCAATTACAACACCTTAGATCAGTCTTTGATCTTCTCTGGTAAAATTCTTTGGTGCTGAAGCAATGAAAAGGCCAATTCGAGCAGTCTTCTATTTCTTACTTGGGTCATATTCTCTTTGGAAAAGTCTTCAAGTTGACCCTGAGAAGAGACCATTATCTTTTTTTGGCCTTTGCCTTCGTCTGTAAAGGATATTTGTGCCTTTTTGGGTTTAACGGGGGGTACTATTGTCGTTTTGTCAAAGGATATGCCTATTTCGCTTCACCCCTTACTGATTTTTTTTTAAAAAGGACTCATTTATATGGTCCGATAAGGCTTTTGTTGTTTTTGCCAAATTGAAAAAGGCTCTTGGCTTTGTGAAATGCTTGCAATTGTGAAATGCTTGCCATAACGCAGGTTGTTCAAAAGTGGCATCAATACTTATTGGTCCGTGGTTTTACCATTTTAACTGATCAACAATCTTTGAAATCCCTCACAAGTCAGGTTATCTAGACCCTTGAACAACAACGTTGTCTTAGCAAATTAATTGGGTATGATTTTGAGATACGCTTTCGCCAGGCAAATTAACTTTTGTTGCGGATGCTTTATCTCGTGTTCTTGCATGTTCTACATTACCTTTGGCAATCACTGAAATAACTTTGGTTGACAAGCTTAAGGCATTGAACAAACCCAATGAGGAATTATTATCTCTCCATCAGAAATTGTTAAATGCTCCAGATTTTATTTTCTCATTCTCCTTTCAGGAAGGTCTCCCCTTATTCAAGAATTGCCTGGTTATTCCCAAGAATGCATCTTTGCATCTAATGCTATTGGAAGAGTTTCATGCTTCCAAAATTGGAGGTCATACGAATCCTCTCTCGCAGATTTCACATATTATCTTCAAAGTTTTATTGGGTTTGCATGCGATCTAATGGCAAGAAGTTTGTCTCTCAATGTCAAATTTGTCAGCAGATGAAGGATTCACATTTGAAACCAGCGGATTACTGTCTCCCTTGCCGATTCCTTCTGAGATTCTTGCTTAAATTTCCATGGACTTTATTACAAGCCTTCCACCATCTCAGGGGCACACTGTGATCTTGATGGTTGTAGATACATTGTTGAAGTCTGGACATTTTATTGCTCTATCTAGAAATTTTACAAGACAAAAAGTAGCAGAAGTCATTGTCCAAGATTTTGTCCGGTTATATGGTTTTCTTACCAAATCATTCGCGATGCAATTTTCAACTCTAAATTTTGAATGGAAATTAACAAACTCCAGGGAACTCATTTGGCCAAAAGTTCTGCTTATCATCCAAAAATGGATGGCCAAACAGATTCACTGAACAAATTCCTTGAAATGTATCTCCGTTATTTTGCTACAGATATTCCTTCTACATGGATACCTCTTCTTCTCTAGGCAGAATTTTGGTACAATACTAAATACTAAAACAGCTCCAAGTTGACTCCTTTTGAGGCAGTCTATGGCAGGCCTCCTCCTACCATCTCTCCTGTAGTGTTGCGCAACACATCCAATCCTATAATTTTGGGTTCTTTGTGGCAACGGGATGAAATATTGGGTGTGTTGAAGTAAAATTTACAGCAGACTCAAGATAGGATATGAAGCTTCACATCGACAAAGGTCGTAGGGAGGTGATATATGATATCAGTGATTGAGTGTATGTTCGTCTTCGACCATATAGGCATATTTCAGTTCGTTCGCAAGGCCATTCCAAATTGAGTAGGCATTTCCTTAGGCCCTTTCAGATCATTCAATGCATTGACGATGTGGCTTATAAACTCGCTCTGCCGCCATCTGCTCAAATTTATCATGTATTCCATGTTTCAATGTTACATAACTGTATCGGCAAACCAACTAATCAGATTACACCTATTATTTTCTTGGACCAAACTCCCTCTGTCACACTTACTCCTGAAGCTATTTTAAACAAAAGAGAGGTTACTGAAGGGGCACATATGGTGCCTCAATGCCTTGTCAAATGAGTAGGTTTTCCTATTGAAGATGCAACTTGGGAGGACTCATATACCCTCTTGCAGCTGTTTCCTCACTTGAACCTTGAGGACAAGGTTCTTCTCCATGAGGGTGGCAATGTAATGACTCTACAGGATTAGTTTGAAAACAATAGGCGTAGTACAAGGTACAAACGAGTGCTACAATACCTGGACCAGTACGTGGTCTCAGATGCAAAAAGGAAACATGCTTTGTCAAATATGATAGAAAAAGATCATGAATAATAGATGCTAGAGTAGTATAAGTAGTAGTAGATCTCACTACACAAGACAGAGATGAATTTGCTTTTCTTTTAGTTGCTTAGAATATATTTGGAACCTCTATTTTCTTCTTCTTTTTTTTTGGTTTGCTTCTTGTTATTCCCAGAAGAAGAGGAACAAGTCCCTCTTGTGACAAACAACTAGTTTATTTTCAATAAAAAGTTCATCTTGTTACAGGTTCTTCGCTGATCTTTACATCCTCTTTAGCTTGCCCTAATTCTTCAATTCATGTAGCAGCAGCTACTTGAGATCCCCTTCTCCAGATACATTCATTTCAATGTTCCATTGCTTCCCACTCCTTTAATTATCTGCATAACTGTGCCCTAGATTTGGGTACTCATGAAGCGTTGTCATAGTTAGTGGGGTCTCACTCAGACTTAGCCTCCACACCACTTCATCCTTCAAAGATGTCCCTATTAGTATGTTTTCCTCCTCATGTAGTGAAAGGTCTTGGGTTTCAACTTGAGAATTACTACTGTGCTTCCTAGCAGAGGCGGCTGGATATAGTTGAAAAAAAGTCCTTGACCTTAGGCCCCTCAATTTTAGGGGGCTTCAATTTTTTGTTAATTAGGTAGGATAAAACTTGTTTTTAGAAAAAAATATAACTAAGACTCCAAATTCAAACGTCATTAATGAACTGATAGATATGACTATTACTTTTTACCTTTTCCATGAAAGTTATGTGTATTTTTATTCTTTTTCTAATTTATTTTTTACATATTATATTTTTTTCTTTTCCTCTCTTCTATTTATTTTCACTTTCTCTTTTCTAATCTTAAATATTTCTCTTATTCAAAGATTAAGAATTTACTTGTTCTATATGTAGTTTTTATTTTTTTATATTATAATTTATGTCTTAAATTTGGAGAAAAATATGTCGCAGTAGCCCAATTAATTTTCGAAAAAGCCTTCATAGTTCTTAAATTCGGTAATATCATTCTATTTTTAATATTATTTTTGATTTGTGTCTTATGCTTATTATATTTTTATTTGATATTGTAAATAGTATTTAAAATATTTATTAGATTTTAATATGTCAACTAGAAAATATGGATTCAGTCATTCAAAACTTAAAAGAAAAACAAAAGTCGATAACTTAATAAAATCAAAAAGGTGCTCTTCATAAATTTTTGAAAAACAATGTTAAAATTAAATCAAAAAAGGTAAGGAAATGCTCTTTAGAAGAACAAGTCACAAACATAGTTGAAATTGAGTTAGATAATGATATAAACCAAAAAGAAGAAGGAGTTGAGAAAATTAGTAAAAAGTCGGATGTAGATTTCTGAGAAAGTCAAAAAGATTAAGGGATTTGGCTATATTATCGATTGAAAAAGAATTATAAGAAGAGATGACTACAGAAATAATTAACAACTTTGCATCTCAAAAAGGTAGAAAAATAGATTTTATATATATATATATATATATATATATATATATATTTTAAGGTCTCTAATTTAATTTTGGCCTTAGGCCACCAACAGGTTTGAGCCGTCCTTGCTTCCTAGTATCATCAATGGAATTTTTCGACAACGTCCCCGTCCTTTACCTCTTCCTCTCGCCATAGCTATCTCTTCTATCATGCGCAGAGAGCTTCTAGAGAGAAAAAAAATTAATGTGCATTCATATTTGAATATACTACAAAGAAAAGTGAACAGATAGATAGAGTAATTGTGAACTTTCTTCATCAATCATCTTGTTTTCACATTTCAGAGATATTGAATATGATTATTAGAAGAAATTAACTACATAAAAAATTATTAACAACTTTGCATCTCAAAAAGGCAGAAAAATAAATTTAAAATAAATATATATATAAATTTTTTAAATTTATTTCAAGGCTTCTAGTTTAATTTTGGTCTTAGGCCATCAACCAGTTTGAGCCGCCCCTGCTTCCTGGTATCATCAATATAATTTTCCAACCACGTCCCTGTCCTCTACCTCTTCCTCTCGTCATAGCTATCTTCTTTATCATGCGCTGAGAACTTCTAGAGAGAGAAAAATTAATGTATATTCAGAGGCGAATCTAAGATTTAGAGTCACTGGGTGTCAAGTAAAGGCGGACCTACATGGTACCAACCAGAGGCGGACCCTTACGATTTGATAAGGATGCATGCATCTGTTAACCTCAAAAAAAAATCACGCGTATATATGTATATATATCGTGAAAAACTGACATAAAGTAGGATATAATCAACAGTGCACCCATAAGAAGCGAAGGGGTGCCCTTGTTTAATTTGTACAAGATAGAGGAACCACTCGCAAGAATACGATTTCTTATTTCATTATTTTTATTTTAAGTTTGGCTTATAAACCATATTTGAGTCATTAGTTACTAATTAAATACTACATTATTCGTTAATTACAGTAAAAGTTTCATTAACTACCTAAATTAAAATACTATTAGTGCATCAAAATCTTCAAATTTTAAATTCGTCTCTAATGCTAAGTAGACTCATTGATTAAGTCAATTTTAGATTCAGATTGAATTATTCGTCTTGTGCCTGAATGAGAGAGCATGATGGGATGATGAACGAAAGACTAAAGCTTTAATTAATGACAATTTTTTGCTGTTCAAAAATTTAAAGGAAGAAGGATTTCAACGGTAAAGAGATTCTTTTTCATTATATATTTAATCATACAAAAAAAATCAAAGAATCAAATAAAATTAGTTAAAAAAAATTACTGATCAATACTTAATAAGTAAGAAAAATCAAAAAAACAAAAGAAAATGTGCCTGGTTTTAAAAAAGAAATGCTGCTAGCTAGAATTGATCACACACCTAATACCCATTAAGTAGATGCTCTATCATTATACCAAAAATTACTTCTGTTTTGTGGTTAACACATTTATTATTTAACACATATTATATATATATATATATATATATATATATATATATATATATATATATATATAAAGAGAGAGAGAGAGAATTTCCGTCAAAGCTAGAGAGTGGCTTGGCACCCCAACGGACCTTAATAGATCCACCCTTGTGTACATTCATATTTAAATGTCCTAAAAAAAAAGTGAACAGATAGATAAAGTAATTAACAACTTTCTTCATCAATCATCTTGTTTTAACATTTCATACATATTGAATCTGATCATTGGTCTCTCTATACATCTTACTAGTCAAGATTGATCCGTCGCATGATGAAAACCAAATGCAATTTCGATATACAAAGCTTTCTTTTAGTAAGATTGATAAGATATATAAAACTATATATTATATTACATGACTTTGATGAACACATTACTCTTTGCAGGAAAACTACTAGACATACGTAGCATACATATATATATATATATAACAATTTAATTGTGACATATAACAAGCTAATTAATAAAGAGTATTTTTTCTACTATAGATACCGCAACTTAGATCTAAGATACACTTGTCCATGCTACTCCATAACTTGTCCATGCTACTCCATAAGCATATGATTTCTAGAGCATCTAATTCCCTCATTTCTCATTCTTTTGTATCTCAATTCTTTGAACAGTCTCCACGAATGTTCTGCGAAAAGTCATTCATAGCCAAAACTTAACTAATACTAGCAATAAATTGAGTTGATTTGAATTTTCTTTTGTTAAAATAATTACATGTATAGGTTTTTCTTATATTACTTACTTTTCTTTTTAATCTGTCATAAAATAAATGATATATATTTGAATATAAAGTAACAATTTAACTTTAAAATATTAATTTTATCCTTATTGAAATGATTTATTACCACTCAAATATCTATCACTTAACTTTAGAAAACAAGTTTCAAAAATCTTATTTTATTTTAAATTTTGTATTAAATCAAATTAACTCATATAAAATTGTGGAGGGAGTAATAATTAAGTGCTTACTTCCATGGTACATCTCCAGCAAGCATCCAGTCTCCTTCTCTGTCTTGGTACAAGATTGTAAAGCGTGTACTATTTTTTCCACTATTTTGATCTGTAGAAAACAATAGTATCAATTAATGAATTGAGAATTTCTTTCTAAAATAAAATAAATATACACAGTAGTACTATTGGCGTGAACTTACATCTTGCAAACATTTGAAGTAAATTTTGGGTAAAAAGTTGATAAGAATGATAGAGCCTTAGATCAACCTTCCTTCCTATTGGCACCCCTTCCATCTTCACCTTTACATACATAGAGTTTCTTCCTCCAACAATAACATTATTATTATTATTATTGTTATTGTTTCTATCATTTGTAATCCAACCTGCATGACCTTGATGATGAAATTGTTTTTTTCTCCATGTATTAATTGGTGGCCAACCAAGAAGTTTGAGACTTTCTTCCTCAAAATCCCTATATTAATTGCATGGACAGAAAAAAACCATTAATTAATAAAGGTATGTTGTGTTACATCAAAAGTGTTGAAGATGAAGATATGAAATAGGTTGAACAATGTGGTACAGTCAACGCTATGCACGTCCTATTGTGACCATAACTCTATAACATTTGTACTCATTACTTGTACCACGTTGTTCAACTGTTCTATATATTCAGTCTTCAACAAAAAGTTATACTATGACTTACTTGTGACAAGTGGCATTAAAAGGTTTCTTGTTTCTTCCATGGTTATCATCATCTTCATTTGGTTGGCCATTCCATATGAACAAAGACAACGTCTTACGTTCAACTACTCCTTCATCCTCATGAAAGGCCTCTTCAAAACATCGCTTTTGCTTCATCTTCATCTTCATATCGGAGAAGCTATCATCAAAACCATTCTTCCTATAACTCGTGATTGCATTGATGGGAAAATGGTTACAATTTGAAATAGCAAGGCCAAGCTCTAGTTCCATATCACAAAAGTTGTATTAATTAAATGAGTTGATCAAAAGAAAAGGGGTAGCACTAATTTCATAGTTGGTTGGCTTTACTTTGAAGTTGTGTTTATATATAGCTTTAGCGTAGAGTAGGGTTAAACTAACAGAGAAAGAAAGAAGGGGTAGAGGATTGTCGGTTGGGTCGGCTAAAAGAGTAGCAATGACATAGACACCTTCTACCCCACCCTACTATTTCATCATTCATTGTACTTGATTTAAAAGATACTCCCTCCTCCCTCCTGTTGTCATAATTTATGTGATTTCTTTTCATTTTTTAAAATTCAAACTTTAATAAGAAATTTGCATTTGAAATTTTATAAAATAAAATAAAATATAATTAATGAAATTTATATTCCCTCCATTCTATTTTAGCTGATTACTTTCCTTTCCTAACCCATATTAAAATATCATAAGTAAGAAGATAATTTTATCCTTCAAAAACTTTTTAAAAATTATATAAATAAATATAAACACTTTTTTAACAAATAATTTTAATTAATGATTTATTATTTATTAAGGTGACAACTAAAATGGGATAACTATTACTTTCTCGTTCGATTTGTCATAGTTTCTATTTTTAAAGTCACACTATACAAACTTTGATTCACATTTTAAGATTTATTTTTTAATCACATTAATATGCAAAAAAATTGTAATTTATAGTACTTTTCATATAGTTTTCGAATATCTAATTTTCTTGTTTAAAATATCGAATTAATGTGATCCAATTTACATTTAAAAATTAATCAAATTAGTTTTTCGATAAGCGCAACATGACAAACAATTTCAAACGGAGAAAATATTAATTAACAATTATCAGCATGAATGTATATTTTCTCAAGCGTAAATAGTTTTTTAAATAGAAAGTTGCTCACTTTCTTATAACAATAAAATCACTCAATTAAGTATTTTTCTTATATAAGTTACTCAACTAAGGATTCTTTTTACGGAAAATCACTTACCTTTCTTTTATAACTTCAAAGTACTCAACAATGAATATTTTATCTACAAAGTTATTCAACTATAAATATTTCACTTAAACAGTTACCCAACTAAATTGAATGATTTTTAATTAAATTTTGTTGGAGTGCAATTTTTGTTTTACACTGATTTTTCTTTTAAGAAAATGAAATGTTCATTTTAGTTATTTTGTTACACAACAATGAATATTTTATCTACAAAGTTATTCAACTATAAATATTTCACTTAAACAGTTACTCAACCAACTTGAATGATTTTTAATTAAATTTTGTTGGAGTGCAATTTTTGTTTTAAACTGATTTTTCTTTTAAGAAAATGAAATGTTCATTTTAATTATTTTGTTAAATTTTGTTGAAGCACAATTTTTGATCTTGAAATATACATATATAATTGTTTTATATTATTGAAATACAAGTTTTGTTCTAGAATATATTTTATGAAAATAATAAGATACTCGTTTTGACTATTTCATTAATTTTGTTGAAATACAAATTTATTTTAGGCTAATTTTTAAAAAGATAATAAAATATTCATTTTTAATTTTTTTATTTAAATTTTGTTAAAATGCAACTTTAAATTGAAAATACGCAAACTGGCACTATACTCCCTAAAACTTCACGTAAACCTCAAAATGTTCTAACATCGTTTTCAGTTTGCAATAAATATATAGAGTTAACGAAACCGATAAAATTACCTCCTCTTTTTTTCTTCTTAAAAAATTCAATTTACTTATACTAATGTTACCGAGTAGTGAGTACGTATTATTCAACATTGTCAAAAAATACTAAGATGTTCACTTTCATTATTTCTTCATGTTTTCTTGAAACATAATTTTTAAAAATAAATTTAAAACAGAAGTTGTAGTTCAACAAAAAGTTAATAAAATAATTAAAATGAGTATCTTATTTTATTTTTTAAAATAATAGTTCAACATAATTTAATAAAATAATTAAAATGAGTATCTTATTATTTTCTTTAGTTTAAGAAAAAAAAGTATTTCAGTAAAATTTAATGAAAAATCCATTTAAATTGATTACGTGCTTTCTGAGTATAATATTCACAATTGAGTGATTTGAAGGTTATGAAAGAAAGTTAAGTGATTTGCTATGATGTCTTAAAGTTTAGTGACCGTGTAATCAAATTTCAACGTCAACAGTCAACACCCACAAGTTATTTAGTGTCTTAACAATATTTTGTGATGGCTAATCCAGGATTTAAAGGGTTTTGCACGTTTTTTATTGCAGAGGTTTAAACCAGCTCATCCATAACTGTTTTTGTTTTATGGGTGCTCATTTAAATTATAATAATATACGTATCATATTTTACATATATATATATATATAAAAACTTCAGAAATCAATGAGTGCTCGAGCATCCGCGTCTGGCTTACTGGGTCCGCCCCAGATTTTGTGAGCTAACAATCAGCCATCGAATTTGTCGACCTTTCTTTGTAGCACATCCACTCCACTAAATGGATAGGAAATTGTTTGTGTTTGTTGTTAATAAACGTCTAATTGATGAAAACCTTACCACAACTATCCATCTCTTTTTTTTTGTGTCTGTTCATTTATGTAATTAAAAGTTTGTTACATACTCATTGATACATTTATATATGTCTTATGATTATACTCTATAGCATTAATCCATGATAATATGGAGGGATATGTTAGATTTTATTTAACCTGATTTCTTATCATAAATAGGTTTTTCTTTTAGGAAAAGATTTTGGATTGACTAATCCTTTTTCTAGTAGGAAAAAGGTTTGACTCTATAAATAGAGGCATATTCCTTCTAACTTAATCAACATTCACAATGTAGTCTTAATGGCTTTGAGAGTTTTGGTTAGGGAGAGAATTTATGGGTTACAAGATTGATACGCTATCACTTGTGTGAATCTCCCATGTATTCCGAGTGAATTGATTAAGGTTGTTTCTCTCTGTATTTTGTATCCTCATATTTATAGTGGATTGCTCATTTCCTTTGTGGATGTAGGTCGATTGACCGAACCACGTTAAAACTTTGTGATTTTTGGTATATTTCTTGTTGTCTTCTTACTCGTAGTCTTTTAAGGTTTGTTTTGCTAGCTTTCGCGTTTACACTTGCTTATTTCCGATCCTAACAAGTGGTCAGATTCAATGATGGATTCAGGTTTAGTGGTTTGATAATCGATTATTGAACCACGTTAGAAGGAGGTGTTCATCTTGACGGGTGTAGTTCTAGACGCAACCTTTTTTACAGTGATGAAGAACTTTGGTGGAGAAATTGTTTCAAAGATGTTCTCTGTGTTGAGACATAAATTTTGCAAAGGAGATTATGGAGAGGAGAAGCAAGTTGTTGAAGATTAAGTGAAGAAGGTGGACAAATTTATTTTGTCAATAATTCAGGCCAAGGAAGAGATTTGTTGGATTTTATTTGCCCTAAATTTCTTACCAAAAATAGGTTTTCCTTTTAGGAAAATGTTTTGGATTGATTAATATTTTTCTGGTAGGAAAAGGTTTAGGACTCTATAAATAGAGGAATGTTCCTTCTACTTAATCAACATTAACAATGTAGTCTTAATGACTTTGAGAGTTTTGGTTAGGGGGAGAATTTATGGGTCACAAGCTTGATGCGTTATCACTTGTGTGAACTTCCCATGTATTCGCTGTGAATTAATTGAGGTTGTTTCTCTCTGTATTTTGTACTCTCATTTATAGTGGATTGCTCATCTCCTTTGTGGATGTAGGTCGATTGACCCAATCACGTTAAATTGTGTCTTTTGATATATTTCTCGTTTGTCTTCTTACTCGTGATCTTTTGAGGTTTGCTTTCCTAGCTTTCACATTTACACCTGCTTATTTTCGGCTCTAACAAGTGGCATCAGAGCCAGATTCAATGATGGAGTCAGCTTCAGTGGTTCGATAATCGATGATTGAGCCAGGTTAGAAAGAGGTGTTCATCTTGGCGGTGTAATTCTAGCAACAACCTTTTTGACAGTAATGAAGATTTTGTTGGAGAAATTATTTCAGAGAGGTTCTCTGTGTTGAGACATAAATTTTGCAAAGGAGATTATGGAAAGGAGAAGCAAGTTGTTGAAGATTAAGTGAAGAAGGTGGACAAATTTATTTTGTTAGAAATTCAGGTCAAGGGGGAGACTTGTTGGATTTTATTTTCCCTAATTTTTTTACCATAAATGGGTTTTCCTTTTAGGCAAAATGTTTTGGATTAACTAATCCTTTTTTTGGTAGGAAAAGGTTTAGGATTCTATAAATAGAGGCATATTCCTTCTAACTTAATCAGCATTCACAATGTAGTCTTAATGGCTTTGAGAGTTTTGGTTAGGGGGACAATTTATGGGTCACAAGCTTTATACGCTATCACTTGTGTGAACCTCCGATGTATTCCGAGTGAATTGGTTGAGGTTGTTTCTCTCTGTATTTTGTACTCTCGTATTTATAGTGGATTGCTCATCTGCTTTTTGGACATAGGTCGATTGAC
Organism: Solanum lycopersicum; assembly: GCF_036512215.1. NCBI lineage: Eukaryota > Viridiplantae > Streptophyta > Magnoliopsida > Solanales > Solanaceae > Solanum > Solanum lycopersicum. The sequence continues at coordinate 37,695,594 of NC_090807.1, read as the reverse complement.
CGAACCATGTTAAATCTTTGTGTCTTTTGATATATTTCTCGTTGTCTTCTTACTCGTGGTCTTTTGAGGTTTGCTTTGCTAGCTTCCGCGTTTACACCTGCTTAGTTCCAGTCCTAACAGAATATGATCTCATCTCTCTCATTAGAGGGTCTTTTATTATATCCACAAAAAAGTCAAAGATGTATTTACTTCTTTTGTTTGTCCTCATTAAATGTGTACCATTTTTTAAGAATGTTGATAAACGTTTCTAGAGATTTAATTCCTTTATGCACAATAGTTTTCCATGTCAAATAATTTCCACTAGTGACAGTAAATATTGTTGGGTATGTAGCAAGAATTGATGGGAAATAAAGGGAAAGAGAGGAATTTGAAAAGTTTAAAACTTGAAAGGTTGAGAATTTGAAAAGTCCTTCAATGTTTTAATGAAAAAGGCAAATGTCCCTCATCGGTAATGGAAATGAAAATAGGAGAGTTTAAATAAATAAACACTCCTATTAATTGTTAAAAGGGTTGGAAAGAGGGACCCCCTCGCGCCGTCGTCGTCATCTCTCACTTCAACTTCGGCTTCGGCTTTGGCTTTGGCTTTGGCAAATGATCGAGAGATAAATTATTGGACATATTTATTTTAATTATTTATTTAATTAATTAAATGACCAAAAATTATTTTCAATTAATTAGTTAATTTCCGTTATATTTAAAAAAATTTCCGCCATGACTGTTCTGAAAGGTTGCAACTTTCAGGAACAGTCAATACTATTTGAAAGTTTGCAACCTTTCATTAATGGTTGTGTCAATTCTGAAAGGGTTGCAACCTTTCAGAATATATTCTTCTTGCCTATAAATACCATTCAGTCTTCAGAATATTTTCCTACGAATTTTTTTGATCTTCCTTCTTCTTAAAAAAACATATTTCTTCGTATACTTTCCTGCTTTGAATTGATTCGCTGACAGTAGAATTTTTGGTATCTATACTCTACTGATTAAGATCATTTTATCATGTGAGGTTATATTACAAATCAAACCTCGAATACTAGAGGGGAATAATTCCCTTAAGGAGACACTGTGAATTCAGTGGACTTGATTTTCTTCCTAAATTATTAAAAAGAGCATTCCAGATTTTGGTAATTTTTTACAGATTCAATTATTTTTTTACAAATAAATTTCTGTTCATCTTACTTACTGGTTCTAAAATCTTAGTTACTCCGTGTTTCTGAATGATTTATTACAACCAGTAATTTTCCATTTTCATAACACAGATTGGAAACAATCTTAAGGAAATTAATAAAAAAATCTGTGTTTCTGGTGGAGACAAAAATCTTTGTGATTTTATACTCCTTTAAGTCTGCAATTATAGTTTATTGCTTACTTATATTGTATCAATTTTGTTTATCAGAAATGGAAAACACTGGTGTTACAGTGGCTGTTGCTGCACCAACCCGAACTCTTGTATCACAAGCAGAGAAACCGGGTAAATTCACATGTGTGAATTTCAAAGGATGGCAGCAACGAGTATTTTCCTGGCTTACTACTCTTGGTCTGCAGAAATTTACAAGTGAAGATATTCCAGTTCCTGCTGATGATATACCAGACAGGGAAAAATTTATGATTGTTAAAGCATGGAAACAGTCAGACTTCCTATGTAAAGGTTACATTTTGAGTGATTTAGAGGATGAATTATATAATGTCTATAGTGCAATAACAACTTCAAAAGAGTTTTGGAATGCACTTGAGAAGAAATATAAGACAGAAGATGCATGCTTGAAAAAGTTTGAGGTCACAAAGTTTTTAGACTTTAAAATGGTAGATAGTAAAACTGTTGGATCACAAGTGCAGGAACTTCAACTCATTCTCCATGATCTGATTGCTGAAGATATGGTAGTAAATGAAACTTTTCAAGTGTCTGCAATGATCGAGAAGTTGCCTCCTCATGGAACGATTTCAAGAATTATCTAAAGCACAAGCGTAAAGAAATGAAGCTTGAAGATCTTGTGATTAGGCTCAAGATTGAGGAATATAACAGAAATGCCGAAAAGAAGTTGCGTAAGAGTTCAACAATCATTGGAGTTAATATTGTTGAAGAAGCTCCTACCAAAGACAAAAAGAGAAAGAAGTCCAACGGACAGAAGTCAGAACTGGCCAAGAAGAAATTCAAAGGAAATTGTTTTAATTGTGGCAAGACTGGTCATAAATCTTCTGATTGTCATGCTCCAAGAAAGGACAAAGACAAAGGCAAAGGCAAAAGTCAAGCAAACATCGTGGAAAAGATGGAAGATGCAGATGACTGTGTGCAATGATATCGGAGTGTAACTTAGTTGGAAATCCCAAGGAGTGGTTTCTCGACTCAGGTGCCACTAGACATATTTGCTCTGCGAAAGAAGCCTTTGCAACATACACTTCTGCTGAGTACAATGAAGATTTATTCATGGGAAACACAGCAACAACAAGGATTGCAAGAACTTGGAAAGTAGTGTTGAAAATGACATCCGGCTAGGGGTTTACTTTGAACAATGTTTTGCATGTCCCTACTATTAGGAAGAATTTAATTTCTGCTGCACTGCTCGTTATGAACGCGTTTAAGTTTGTCCTAGTTAGTAATAAAGTTGTAATAAGTAAGAATGAAATGTTCATAGGAAAGGGCTACCTCAATGAGGGTTTTTTCAAATTAAATGTAATGGTTATTGACAATATTAATAAAAATTCTGCTTCTGTTTACTTATTTGAGTTAAGTGATTTATGGTATGCCCGTTTGGGACATGTAAATTACAAAGCCTTGTGAAAATTGGTTTTAGATGTATTGCCTGATTTTAAATGCGATAAGTCAAAATGTGAAATTTATGTGGAAAGTAATTTTGTTAAACATCCTTACAAGTCTGTTGAAAGAAATTATAAAACTCAAGACTTAATTCACACAGATATATGCGATATGAAGTCAACACCATATCATGGTGGAAAAAAGTATTTTATAACTTTTATTGATGACTGCACTCGATTTTGTTATGTATATTTGCTTAATAGTAAGGATGAAGAAATTGATGCATTTAAGCAATACAAAAATGAAGTGGAAAACCAATTGAATCTAAAGATAAAAATGATTCGGAATGATAGGGGTGTAGAATATGAATCTCCTTTTGCAGAGATATGTTTGGAATACGGTATTATTCATCAAACTATTACACCTTATACACCACAGTCAAATTGTTTAGCAGAACGGAAGAACAGAATATTAAAGGAAATGATGAATGTCTTAATGATCAATTTTGGTTCACCGCGAAATCTTTGGGGGGGGAAGCCATCCTTACAGATAATAAAATACTCAATAGAGTACCCCATCAAAAAACACAATCAATTCCATATGAGTTGTGGAAAGGAAGAAAACCCAACTTGAAATATTTCAAAATATGGGGGTGTTTAGCCAAGGTAGAGGTTCCTTTACCGAAGAGGGTTATAATTGGACCCAAAACAATAGATTGAATAGTAAAGCCTGTCGATTTTTGGTTCACAAATCTGATAATCCTGAGATTCATGTTAATACGATAATTGAATCAGATAATGCATAATTTTTTGAAAACATTTATCCGTATAAAATTGAAAGTGAGTCAGCAAGTGAAAGACCTAAATGACCACGAGAAGAATCAATGGGAAATATTCTAACTAGTGAGGAACCTAGGCGGAGTACTCGACAACGAAAATCTATTTTTTTCGAACCAGATTTTGTAACACTATTGCTTGAAAATGAGCCTTAAACATTTAAAACAGCTATGTCTTCGTCATAGTCAACTTATTGGAAAGAAGTAGTCAATAGTGAGATTGAATCAATTTTAAGCAATAACACTTGGGAATTGACTGATCTTCTTCGAGGAAATAAATCTTTAGGATCAAAATGAAACCTGATGGGACTATCGATAAATATAAGGTAGACTGGTAGTCAAAGGGTACAGACAAAAGAAAGGTCTGGACTACTTTGACACATACTCTCCAGTAACAAGGATAACATCAATTAGGATGTTAATAGCATAGCAGCAGTGCATGATCTTAAAATCCACCAAATGGATGTAAAGACAACCTTCTTAAATGGAGAGTTAGAGGAAGAAATTTACATGGAACAACTTGAAGGGTTTATAGTTCCTAGTAAAGAAAATAAAGTGTGCAGACTTGTGAACTCACTTTATGGACTCAAGCAAGCACCCAAACAATGTCATGCTAAATTTGATCAAATAATGTTGGCAAATGGATTCAAGATTAACGAATGTGATAAATGTGTTTAAATTAAAAACGTTATAAATCATGAAGTCATTGTTTGTTTGTATGTTGATGACATGGTAATAATGATTAAAGAAATTGACGATATAAATGCTACTAAGCGCATGTTGTCCAGCAAGTTCGATATGAAAGACTTAGGAGTTGCTGATTTGATCTTAGGGGTCAGGATTATCAAAACTCCCCAGGGACTAGCATTATCTCAATCTCATTATATTAAAAAAGTTTTGGATAAGTTCAATTACTTGAATTTCAATGTAGTCAAAACTCCAATTGGTTTAAGTTGTACATTTAAAAAGAATGAAGGTCAAAGTGACTATCAAATTGAATATGCCAGAGTGTTGGGAAGTTTGATGTATATTATGAATTGCACGCGACCAGATATAGCATGTGCTATTAGTAAACTGAGTCGGTACACTAGTAATCCGAATCAAACTCACTGGATGGCTATGAAACGTGTGTTGGGTTATCTAAAATGGACACAACACTATGCTTTGCATTATAATAAATATCCTGCTGTCATTGAAGGATATAGTGATGCAAATTGGATCACCTGGTCAAATGATGTAAAATCCACGAATGGTTATGTATTCATACTTGGTGGAGGAGCTGTCTCTTGGAAATCATCCAAACAGACATGTATTGCTCGCTCCACAATGGAATCTGAATTCATTGCTTTGGATAAGGATGGTGAAGAAGCGGAATGGCTCCGAAATTTCCTAGAGGATATTCCATTCTGGCCCAAAACTGTTGGACCAATTTGCATACATTGCGATAGTCAAACAACAATAGGTAGGGCAGGGAGCGTTATGTACAACGAGAAGTCTCTTCATATACGACGTAGACATAATACCGTAAGACAACTGCTCTCTAGTGGAATTATCACAATTGACTATGTAAAGTCAAGCGATAATGTGTCAGATCCACTAACGAAAGGCCTAGTGAGAGAGGCAGTTGAAAGATCATCTAAGGGAATGGGTTTAAGGCTTAGGACATGTCAGCATAATGGTAACTCTATCTAGCAGACTGGAGATCCCAAGAGCTAGATTCAAGGAGAAAAACAAAGTTGTGACTGACAGTTCGACATTGTCAATTAACTCAATCCATTCTCATGATGAAGACAATGTTCAGGAAAAGGTTAAGACTTTAAGGTTTGTTAATGAGGTAATAAAGCTTAAAGTTTTTTAATGATTTACTAAGTTTGGTAGATTTACCAAATAGTGTATCTACGAGATGACACGGTTAGAAATCACTTATGTGAGTGTGAAGTGAAAGCCGCTTCAAAGAGAATTCAATGTCAAAAGCATATTCTCTATACACTCATGAAACCAGGAGGTGTTCATGACTGAAAAGAACACAACCGTATGAATCATAAACAGTAAAGGGTTAATTGTGTGACATATGGTTGTCTAGGTATACACCAAAGCTCGACGGTTCAAAGGTATCACATCTACCGATTGACCGAGTATATCCGACATATGTTCACTACGAAAAGTCCAAGGGGAAACCTACTTATCCAGATGCAATTAATCCTTACTTGTAAAGTACACAATTGTCTGTGCATTCCTATGTTATAACTATTCCCCATCAATGTGGGGGATTGTTGGGTATGTAGCAAGAATTGATGGGAAATAGAGGGAAGGAGAGGAATTTGAAAAGTTTAGAAGGTTGTGAACTTGAAAAGTCTTCTAATGTTTTAATGAAAGAGGCAAATGTCCCTCATCGCTAATGGAAATGAAAATAGGAGAGTTTAAATAAATAAACACTCCTATTAATTGTTAAAAGAGTTGGAAAGAGGGACCCCCCTCGCGCCGTCGCCGTCGTCGCTCGCTCGCTTTTGCTTTGGCTTTGACTTTGGCAAATGATCGATCGAGAGATAATTTTTTGAACAAATTTATTTTAATTATTTATTTAATTAATTAAATGTCCAAAAATTATTTTCAATTAATTAGTTGATAAGAGAAGTTAACCAAAATGTTTTCAACTTTTTAGTTAACCCGACCCGACTCGGATCCGCGCGCGTGACCCATTTTAATTTCCGTTATATTTAAAAAAATTTCCGCCATGATTGTTCTGAAAGGTTGCAACTTTCAAGAACAATCAATACCATTTGAAAATTTGCAACCTTTCATTAATGGTCGTGTCAATTCTGAAAGGGTTGCAACCTTTCAGAATATATTCTTCTTGCCTATAAATACCATTCAGTCTTCAGAATATTTTCCTACGAACTTTTCTGATCTTCCTTCTTCTTAAAAAACACATATTTATTCGTGTACTTTCCTGCTGCTGATTGATTCGCTGACAGTAGAGTTTTTGGTATCTATACTCTACTGATTAAGATCATTTTACCCTGAGAGGTTATATTCCAAATCAAACCTCGAATACTAGAGGGGAATAATTTTCCTTAAGGGGACATTGTGAATTCAGTGGACTTGATTTTCTTCCTAAATTATTAAAAAGAGCATTCCAAATTCTGGTAAGTTTTTACAGATTCAATTATTTTTTTACAAATAAATTTTTGTTCATCTTACTTACTGGTTCTAAAATTTCAGTTACTTTGTATTTCTGAATAATTTATTACAACCAGTAATTTCTGATTTTCATAACACAAATTGAAAACAAAAATATCATCATACTTTAGGATATATATTCACATACCTAATATTAAGGATCAAACACATATGGAGGATATTAAAGATCAAGCATTTATAGAGAATGAGGAAGTTTCTAAGTTGAAGACATTTTCTTTTGAATGTCATAGTCCTACGTTGCCTTCTTTAATAAGTCAATAGAGTACCTAGCTATATTTATCTCAGACAAGTAGCCTTTTACCAGGAATAAGTAAAACTATTCCCTCTCACCCCCCCCCCCCCACTCGACCCCACCTTTTTTTTTATTTTCTATCCGGTCACCAATATTCAAATTGAATCCGATTAAATTTGAATTCGTGTCTGTGGGCGTTGGGGATAAAATGCCCCCTAACAAATGTGATTTCGTACCCAAGGGAACCCAAATCCAAAATCTCTTAATTAAGAAAGGAGAAGTATTTACCACTCCACCACAATCTTTGTCGTAACTATTTTCGCTTTTAATTTTCAATAAAGTAGAATAAGGATAGATCCTTTCAATCTTTACTCATTTTTCATAATTTTGAAAATGACATGTTTACTAATTAAAGAATTGGTGTGAGAAAACAAGCTAAATGTGCTTCATCAAATGAAGCATTGAAGTAAACCACAATTTGTCTACAATGTCAAATGTTTCAACAAGTCATGTCATGTCATGTCCCCTTAAAATCCTTGTTATCTTTGACAAATGTGATATAACTTAGTTGTTTAGCTTTGAAAAAGAAGAGATAAATTATCACTAATTAGACTCGTAGCTAATCAATGCTTAACACCATAATACATTTTCCTTACACTATTCTTAATATAGACACCATAATTAATATAATAATTACAAGATTTGTTATTTAACTTGTGATTGAACATGACCGATCGATCTTTTCTAATTACCGTCATTATTAAGGGGGACGTTGATTAATACCAATACTATCATTTCACTAATTAAGTCACTTCTTCTTTACATGTGCTACGTGTCGGAAGATACAATCTAAATAAATCATACTCCGCCATTATACTAAAAATAAATGTTTCTTTATGTTTGTCGTTTCATAAAGTAAATGCATAAATGACATTATTATTTCTATTTTATCCTTGAGAATTATTAGCCTTTAAAATATGTATTTAACCAATATAAAACAAACTAATGAGTTAATATTCATTGATCAAATTAATTAATCAAAATACATTAATTCAATTTTATTTACTAAAAACTTGAGTTTCAAAAAAACACTAAATAAAAATACAATAATAAGTTTATTTAACTTATTAAGTTATATGAAATCTTAAATTATGACAATGGAATAGAAACGGAGAGAATATTTATGATGTAACCACTCTCTCATCATTTGAGTATATGTATAAGAAAATGTTTAAAAGAAAAAAATTGTTGATTCTTGTTGTCGGATATTTTTTGAACATTTTTACAAGAATAATGGGATGAGGTGGGGAATGACCTAGAGACAAAGCAACCAACATGGGTATATACAAGTTTATTTGGTGAGTATATATGAGTATACTTGGTTTCTCCATTTTATACACACTTGTAGCTTTCAATAATTAAATAATGTTTTCCAACATTAATATCAAGTGTACACTAAAAAATAAATGCCCTTGTGAACTTCACGTGGTGGCACTCTGCATGGGGCAAGACAGCCTACTCCTTCAATATTCATTCATTATTCTTTTAATCGATTCAAGAAAGAATGTTTTTTCTTTGTTATTTAACAATAAAATTCAATCGAACATATTAATTTGTTATTTGACAGTAAAATTCAATCTAACATATTAAAGATTATAAAATTAAATAATATTTTTATTTATTGTACATATCTATAATTTAAGATTAAAAAATTTATTTATTTATTTATTATGTTCTTCAGTTTTATGCCAATCAAATTATAATGGAAAAATAGCTATTATTCTTTCCTTTCCCTTTTTGAAATTTGGGAGTGGAGGGGGTCTTCTTAAAGATGCAAGCAATGACTAATTTGAAATATAGTCTGTGGATCTCATGTGGTATATATAGAGCCGTTAAAACGGTCTTAACCAATGGGGTCGACATAATTCAATAAAAATTAGAGGTTATATACTCGTTCATATAAGTTTTTGACGTTTGAGGCTTAATTAAGGTCGAGCCGAGGCCAGTTCATAGGCCAAATATTTTATATAAGGATAACTTATAATAAATTCACTAGTATAATCTCATTATTTAAATAAATATTATGTTGTAATATTATAAATATTATGCTAGATTTTGTTAAGTCCAAATACATGTATCTCGTAATATATTGTCTTAAAATTAGGTTAATTTTGTTCTAAATAAACTTTATTCAAGTAGTTTCGTATGTATCTAGGATACATAGACAAATCTTGTGCCCTGGCTTTCCCCCATCTTGCTTGTCACTCTCTTATCTCGCTCGTGTATGCAAGATACATGACAATTACATTATATTTTTTTGCCAGTGTTATTGAAATAACACTATTGTTTGCCATATTTGATTTGAAAATCTTCTCAATTTCTTGATATTGTAAAACTATAATTTGAAAAGAAAAAAGAAAAAGAGAAGGGCTAGCCCGCCCAAGTCCTCGACCCTTCTAGAGTTGGATTGGTTTGAACATTTTTAGGCCCTTCCAAATGAAAGATCGGTCCTCCCTGCCCTTCAAATTTCTTGGTCTTCGATACTTGGTCAGGGTGGGGTTGAGCCACCCTTTTTTAAGCTCTAATTATATATTTGAATATAGAGTAACTTTCACATATAACAAACACAAAAATCATATATATTTGTATGTTATAGTTATCGTTTGCATAATTGTGCTCCATAGCAAAGATAAATATGTATATTTTGCTATACATATACAAAAGAAAGCAGTCGTATGTAATTAGTTTCTGTTTCGGTATGCATATACAAAATATCAATCGTATAATATGTGTTTGTATAAAGCGAGAAAGAGAGAAATAAAAAAGAGAACTGGGCAGAGAAATATTTGTATTGTATAATTATAAGTGTAAAGGACGAAGGTATATGTATTTTCATGTGTATATACAATTTTCTCTCGCTTTATACAAACAAACACATAATTTATACATTTCTGTTTGTATAAGCAAGAGAGGCGAGGGAGAGAATGACGAGCGAGATTTGGGAGAGGGGAGAGACGAGAATGAAAATATATGTATATATACATATTTTCTCGCTTTATACAAATACAAACACATTTTATATATTTGCGTTTGTATAAAAGTGAGAGAGACAAAAGAGAGAACGAGACTGGCGAGTGAGATTCACCTGGATAAAGGAAAAATAGTAACAATTTGTTATAAGGTACAATCAAATTAAACTATTGATAATATTTAATTTAAATTAATAATTTGCTATTATGTACAATTTTCTTTTGAATATATGTGACAATTATTATTCCTACACAATATATGTATATTATGTACGTAAAATTTGATAGAACTAGATCTAACACTGGATCTGGATACAAATTGAGGTTTCACTTTTAGACAACAGTTCATATATGGACAAATATGAATTGAACTGCCCAAATCGAATTGTTCCTATTCATGTAGAGGAACAAGTGCTATTTTGTTGTTTTGTATTGAATTGGAGTTGGTACGTCGTGAACATTATTATCATTGTCATATATAATGGATATGGATCCAATTTTAAGGATAATGATTCTTCTACTAAATATATAATTCATGTATCTAGAAAGATTTCACATGACATTCATTCGTTGAGGTTTTTAATTATACACACACACACATATATAAATAAATATATATATATATATATATATATGTATGTATATATATATATACACTTACTTACTTACTTCCCTTGTTTCTTAATTAATTAAAGTGACACCATTTATAAAAAACAAAAAATGCGTACCACACCATAGACGATGAAAGTATATAAAATTTAAATTCATTTTATAACGATAGGAAACATAAATCAAAAGCGTACAAAACCTAATACAACTTTTTATGACAACCATGTCTTTTCATTATGGAAAAAGACACTAGTTTCGAATTTCTAAAAAGACATCTTAAATTTGTAATTGTTCTATTACTTTCACTAACTAATTTTGAATAGATATAATTATATCATTTTTTGTCCACCTGATATAGAGAGTGGTGTGCAGTCTCTCAAAGAGAGTGAGCAACCTATAATAAATAATATAATTTTATTTTTTATAAATATTTTATTATAAAATATATTTTCTTATTTTTCTTGTTATTTTAATTTTTTTTCCTTTTTATTTTCTCTCTCTTTTTTTTCTTTCTTCTTCAAAAATCCATTCGCATCTCCATCTGTTAAAGCTTCTTATTTTCAATGTCATCATTTTTACCACAACTTCACCTTTTTTTTTATTACTATTAATTTTACTCTCTTTAATTTTAAAATTTCATCTAAATATTTTCTTAAATTTCGAATAATTTGATAAACCCATTAGATTTCATGATGATCAGGAAGTATCAAATAGCTTTTTTTTTCGATTTCAATTAAGTTCTTTCAATTTTTTAGAATTAATTGATTCTTTTAAAATTATAATTTCTAATTTTGAATTTATATGAAAATGAGTAGTTTATGATACATTCTAAATTTTCTTAGAAAAATAATTAATTTTGCTATCAATAATTTAATAAAGTCTAAAAAAATAATATGAATTCTATAAAGAATTTGAGCAGAAGAAGAAAAAGAAAATAAAAAAATGGGAGTAGGGCTCAATTTGACATGATGTGTAGGAGGTAAAGAAAAAAAAGATAATAGAGGAATGAATCACTTGAAAGTGGGAGGTAGGAGATGAAGTGAAATTTAGGATAAATCAAAATCAAAAGTCAAAAAGTAAGAGAGAGAGATAGAAATAAGTTCAAAAAAAAAAGGAAAAACTTAAGATTAAAAAATTACATTTTAAATAAAATTAACATGTGTCATATAATAATTGGTGTGTGAACACACTTGCTTCTTAAAATTTATGGCTGATCGAAAAATGATATAATAATATATTTTCAAAATTGTTTAGTGGGATAGTAAGACAGTTACAAAATTAAAATGTCTTTTTGCAAATCCGAGACAACAGCAGTGGTGACTTTATGTCTTTTCTCTTTCATTAATTACTAGTCCCACAACATGGTATCTATGTTATTATGTTAGTAGGAATGTCAAGCTCTCTTGCGGCACTTGTAGATAAAGAAAGACTTAAATCATCTCTGCCTCTTAAAGTTATTCGCATAACTACTTATAGATGTTAATTTGGACTTATACCTATCAAGCAAATATCTTGTAGATTAAGAAAGACTTAACTCATCTCTGCCCCTTAAATTTATTCGCATAATTTACTTAGATATCTTAATTTGGACTTATACCTTCAAGCATATACCTTGTAGATTAAGAAAGACTTAGGTCATCGCTGCCCCTTAAAGTTATTCACAAATTTACTTAGACATCTTAATTTGGACTTACACCTATCAAGCATATCTATTGTTTTGAATTTGAACCACTTAGACACTTTTTGCTGATGTGACATAAAAAGTGTAATTCACACTTTAATAGAGACGTGAGATCCAAAAAAATAAAAAACTTTAACAACCTTTTGCTCTTTCAGTACTACACCATCTGCTACAAGTTTGCAACTATATCTTCACGACACTTCACCATCAATTTTTTAAAAACAGATTTCTGTCATTTTCTTTTTTCTTTTTTTAATCTTTTTATCATTGTATTTTAATTTTGCAGTAGAACTACTTTGTCATCTTTTTTACCAAAAACACTTATATAATCATTCAAATTTTTCCGCCCAAAAAATTGAAGATTATTTTTTACGTCTTTCTTGTTGTAACACAATGGAGAGCACAATCCACATCTTATTCACCTCCCCCCCACACATCGCCCCCGACCCACGCCCCTGCTTCCCACAAATTAAAGTAGAAATAAAAAAAATTAAAATCAAAGGAAGAGCATATCGTTTAAAAAAATATTATCAAATTTAATGGAAATAAGAAAGAATGACGATAATAATCACGGTTAGAAACTTTTTTCTAACATTTCAAACGCTCCAATAAATAACAATGGTGGATAATAGTCAGTGCTAGAAAAAGAGAAGATAGGAACAGGTTTGGGGTGGGGATGCGAGGGGTGGGGTGAGGGATATATAATTATTTTTCCCTTTAGAGTGTGTTTGGTATGAAGGAAAACATTTTCTAGAAAATTTTTAACAATTTTTCCATGTTTGGTTGGGACAAAAGTCTTGGAATTTTTTTTCAAAATCAACTCATTTTCCTCAAAATTTAGGAAAATGACTTCCCTTCAAAAATTAAGGAAAACATTTTCCATAACTCTCCTCCAATTTCAAATTATATTTTTTTTGGGAAAAACTTCAAATTTTAAAAAAATATTTTCAATTTCAAAATTCTATTTTTTCACCTGATCCCTGACTCTCCCCCCACACCGGCCAGCCCCCCCCCCCCCCCCCACCCAAAAAAATAAAAAAATAAAACCCCACCCCTCCCCAAAAAATTAATTTTATTTTTTTAAAAATATTTTCAACTTCAAATTTTTATTTTTAAACTCCTAACTCCTCCCCCCCGGCCAGCCCCCACTACCAGCCGTCACTCACCCCCAACCCCCCAAAAAATTATTTTTGTTTTTTAAAAATAATATCAACTTCAAATTTTTATTTTTTCATTCCTATTCCCTCCACTTCCCCTCCCCCCTCCCCCTACGCCCCCACCCACTACCCCCCCCCCCCCCCCCCAAAATAAATTTAATTGTAAAAAATATTTTCAATGTCATAAATCATTTTTTACTTTAGTAAAAATAAAAGATGTCTCTCAAAAACATTTTTCATTCATAAATCAAATACATAAAATTATTTTCGAAAAATATTTTCTACTCACCAACCAAAGATAAGAAAATAAGTCAAAAATCTACTTGTTTTCCAGGAAAACATTTTCAATGGAAAACATTTTCCTCCATACCAAACACGCCCTTAGTTGAAAGTATTTTCTTTTTAGATTTTGTTTTGTTTCCATCCAAAATTAAAATTTATAATCATTTTAAATAAAAATGCTACATGACTTTATTTGATTTGCTAGTTTGTCATGTCATGTGTATGTGTATTATACACATCTTTTCTTTTGTTAAAGTGTCGGAAAAATGTTCAATGTGTATTTATTTTTTAAATTGGAGTGCCTAATAGGAAACAAGGTCTGTTAAAGTGTGTAAATGACATATGCGGATAATTTTAAAAGGCCGTGAATAACTTAAGCTTAAAAGTAAATGGGATGTCTTCAAAGTTGAGAAAATAAAGAAGAAAATTAATGCTAAGAGTCCACATCCTAACAATTTTAATCTATCATAATTCATAGTGGAAAATATGCAAAGCAAGAGCACACGTCTCATTCATTCTTAGATGTTACAAGATAAGAACTATAACCCTTTTAGCATATAGATTGTGACCACACTATTGGTTCAGAGTATTTATGAACTCAAGTCCCATTCATTCTTAGATGATCACTTTGTCACTCTCTCCCACCATTGACCCATCAATTGTCTTGAAATTTAAGTGTCAATTGACAATTTTTTTAAACCTTAGCTAGAGGGATCACCCCATTTAAAGCCTATTTGGATGGATTTATATTTTTTGTCTTAATTAGCTAGATTTTTCGTTTACATTTTTTAAAAAAAAATCACTTTCGCCTAAAAATTAAGTGTTTATAAGTAGTTTTAGTACATCCAGATACTATAAAATTGTTGTAAAACTATTTAAGTTTAAAAGCGCTAAATATAAGCTAATTCAAACATATTCTTAGAGTTTTTTTTAACAATTTCATGAGAACCTAATAAATTTTGTCTAGACTTTGGATTGATACTTTTTGTCTTCACATGTAGGCTTTAGATAAATATCTTTAATTTATCATTGTTGTATAATTGATACATTTTAAGTTCAAATTCTAAATTTGTTTTTAGCTAAAGGTCAATCCTCTCTTTAGCTTCACCACCTTCACTTGGTGGTGGATCAAGGAATTTCAAGAAGGGTGTCCCAAAAAGGTGGTGGTGATGGGGGCGGGGGGTGATTGTTGCAAGTGAGATTCAAAGACATGAGCTCGTAGGCTCTTTCAAGGCATTTAAAATCACTAGGCTATAACACCTTGTTCTATCTAGGGTATTCAAAATATGTTACTTAATCACTTCGTGAAGCATTTACTTATATATACGATATTATTTTCTGACAAAGAATACCCCGACTATAGCATAGCTATGCGGCTTCACTAAGGACATGTACATTAACTAGCGTTATGGTTGAACTCCACTAGTTTAACGAGGAAAAAGTCTCTCATTGCGCAAATAAAGTAAGAGGAAACATTAAGGTTCCATATGTTTCCTCAAAACAGATATTAAAGTAAGCAAATCATGCTTCTTGTCAACTTTCAATTTTTTTTTCTGCTTATGGATGGAGTTTGCTACTTTTTAGGCAGTTTGTAAACCTATTTTGGTTAAAACACGTACAATATAATGATTTGTAAAGCATAGGTATATGTCAAATTACAAAATATCACTTGTTTTGTCACTATCAATGCCTAGTGGGTACTACACTTTTTTGAGTTAAATGCTAGATTTTAGTCCATGATATGATTTGTCAAAAAAATTATTACAAGATAAGGTTCATGAATCATGGTAAAGGTTTTTGATTCATTTCATTCTTTGGATTTGGGTTCTCATCCCATTGAAAGAAGAGTTTATGGTCAAAATTGTTTTGCAAAATAATTAGAAGATAAGGTTCATGAATCATGGTAAATGTTCTTGATTCATTTCATTCTATGGATTTGGGGTTCTTAGCTCATTGCTATATGAAATTTTGGTTAAAATTGTTTTGGACAAAGCAACATGCATGTAGAAGAAAATTAATGCAATCCCCTTTCAAAAGCTTTGTCATCACCTTGAGTCATTTTCATTGGTTTTGGATTTTTAGAAGCTAAGATTGTAAAAATTTTGGTTCATGAATGTGTATAGTATGGAAATTTCATAAATAACTAAGACTAGATAAATATTAAGGTTCCTTTTATGTGTGTCTAATTACAAATTGTAGCTATAATTTAATTAGCTACGGAATCTAGTCATAGTATAATACGTGTTCTTTGATTATTTATGGAAGTATGTCTGGCAATTTATTTCTCAGAGAATGACCTTAAACTATTAAAATTGGTACAAAAATATCTTTAGTTAAGCTATTGTCCCACAAAATGTTCTTGGGGTTAATCTTTGTGGCCCTTTATTACTCTTATTGACAAACAACCAATTAATTGAATTAATTAAGTTTCTCAAATTAATACGTGTCACATTTTGATTTGCTAGAAAACTAATTCATAAAAAAATAATTTAATTTAACCTATATTTGGATCCACCCATTGAATAACCCACCCACACATAACTCCATTATTTTGAACGGTGTCATTTTATCTACATCCGTGGAGGAGAGAATTCTGACAAATATGGTGAAGGAGATCAAGGCCATGGAAAGAGAGTAAACGATAAGGATTGAACTGGAATAAGCGGATTATAGTTACGAAAGAGGAAGATGGAGAATCAAATCTTATCAATTCAGCAGAAGTCGAATGATTGAAGGGTGTAAGAGGTTATTGACTATTAGTTCATTGGAAATCGAACGATTGAAGGGTATTTAGAAAAGTAATGACGTTAGTGCCGGTGCCAGAGTTATGTCGTAAATATTTTATATTAATGGGTTCTTACATTCAAAATAATTCTATTTTTGGTTGGGTCATGGTTGGGTGGATGCAGGTTGGGTTTGATTAAATTTTTCTAGTTAATCAATTTTCTAGTTAATCAATTGTGACACACATTAAATAAAAAATTAATTAATTCAATTAATGGGTTGTTTGCGAATAAGAGTCATAAAGGGCCAAAAAAGTTAACTCCAATAATGGTCATCAATAATGATTATCTTTTTCATGCTTTGATTGAGAGACAAACTGGAGAAATTGAAATGTATCCATTCTGATAATGATGGTGAATATATATTGTTCCTTTAGATAAATATTGCACGGACCAAAGTATTCAACATAAAAAAAACTCCTCCAAAGACTTAAGTTAAACGATTTAGCAAAGAAGATAAATAGCAACCTAGTTGAGAGGGTTAGAATTATACTTTTAAGATGCTAAGCTTTAAGATTCCTTTTGGACATAAGCATTTAGCAGTGCTATCTAACTTTTCAATTTTACCTCCTACAATTGCTTTTAATTTTGGCTGAAGCACTTACTACTGTTATCCATCTTATCAATTTATCTTATGCTATTGCTTTTAATGGTGATGTCGCTGCCAGAGTTTGGTCTGGTAAGAATGTCTCTTATAATGATCTTAAAGGTTTTTTTGGGTGCAAAGCCTTTGAGAATGTTCCTAAGGATGAGAGGTCAAAGTTGTATGCTAAAACTAGGCGAGATATCTTTTTTGATTATGGTCAAGATTAATTTGGCTATCATTTCTTTAATCCAGTTAAGAAACTTTTTAGAAATCATGATATTGTATTGTTTGAAAATCAAACAATTGAAGATCTTAGAAAAACAAAGAAACTTGATTCTAAGAGTACTGAGAGCATAAATGATGCTGTGCAGTTCCTTTGACTATTGCACCTAAACAAAATCTTCAAAATGATGAAATTCAAAGTTGATAATGAAGATGATCTTATTCAGAATGACTTGTACGATATTTTTGATGGTCTAGTTCAAGATGATGTCATTGACCCACAACCAATCATTGATTGTCCAGAGAGTTCTCTCAAACGATTTGCCAGAGTGAGAGTTCCCTCATCTCGCTATTTACCTGATGTTTGTGTTTTGTTGCTATTTACCTGATGTTTGTGTTTTGTTTTTTTTGTTTATGCTTGTTTTGTAGTTTTTGTTTGTTTGATAAAACTTGTTTTTCATTCTTCGTAGTACTTGACTTAGTTTGTTATCTTGATTCAAATTGAAAGAGAAACTTTAGACTTGGATTTTATTCCACTATATTAATGTCTCCTTGTTTGTTTGTGTCTTGTTGTAACAACCTAATTCCTTCATTAGGGAAAAGCCAATGAAGAAAGAACTGGGGAGAAAAAACTCTTTCGTAGTAATATAGAATTTTCCAACCTAGTTCAGATGTGGAAGAAATTGGAGTCATTAAGGTGTAGGAAAACTCTTGTAATGAATAAGAGATCTAAATGCAAAATTTATTAGATGAGTGGATATCTAAAATGATACGGAATCCGCTTTATGGAATCGAATTTGAGCAAGTAGAACTCTCAAAAATGATCTTAGTGTGAATGGGTACATTCTGTCTACGTTAAGGCCGCTATAGCGGGATTTTGGGCATTGTAGCAGGATAAGGCCGCTGTAGCGGGCCATACTCGAACTAAAATCGTAAATAAACCCCTAAAATAGTTTAAATGGCACTTTTCGATTTTAGAGCTAAGGAGGCGACCCCAGACGAGTTTTTGACAGTTTTTCACCATTCTTGAGGCTAAAGGTAAAATTTAACACCCCGAATCCATTTTTTGATGCGTAGAACATATTTTCATGGGTTATTATTGATAGGAAAGGGTTTTCATCTAGAATTTATGGTTGAAAAAAATCCTAAATTCGGTATTAGGATCTTGGATTTGGTCTAGGGTTATTGGTGTCACAACCCGAGTCTACACCCTGGACGTGGCCGAAATTCAAGAACCATTGCTCGCTCCCAAGTGAACCCTCATCATGGCTGAGCTCAAGCGGAAGACTAACTTAAGCATGCAAAAGCTTAAAATCTAGATAAAAATTCATGAAATTCAAATATAAACTTTAGCTCAAAAGAAAACTCTGATTAATCCAATTAATATATTGGACTCGCTATTAGTAGGTAACTTTAGTCTTTGAAACATTTAGTAAAATAAATGAATGATACAAACTTCTCAACTATACTGACTAGCTATGAAGCCTCTAACTGATAAAGATGGAAGTCGGGACAAGACTCACGACATCCTGACTGACTAAACTAAAAAGTAAATGAAATCCTCCGGAAGCAAGGAGGATCACCATACATAACTCGAACTCTTGGATGTATCAACGAAACTCCTGTTGATAATCCTGAATACCCGTATATGCATCACGAGAAGATGCAGGCCAAATAGCTCAGTACATGGAATGCACGAGCATGCAAGGGGAATTCTAAAGCATAACATAAGCTTAAAACTGGATAAAACTTTTCAAACTTCAAACTCAACTCAAGGAGTAACCAAGTATACTCAAAACTTCTCAACTTACTCAACTCAGAGATTAAATACTCAACTAAAAGATTAAATACTCAACTTTAAATATATAATACTTGACTCGACGAAGAACAAATAAACTTAAGATTCTCGATTGAAGGTACTCAACTCGAAATACTCAACTCCTGATACTTAACTCATTTCAATATAAAGTAGTTTAAAACAAGTTCTATATAAATAAAAACTGTTAAAAAAGATAATGTCAACTCTTTGTATATAACAAGATACAACATAACTCTGCAATTTACATGAAAATACAATTAACTGATGTATATAAAAATACAATGATTTATGTGGGAATGTGTCTAACCGACAATCACTATATAAGAGCTATAGTGATGATACAACGATCTACCTCACACTGCCAGCACATCCTATACCTGGCAAAAGGTATAAGGCCTGAACTACTAACGAATCCACTAGTCTATGTTAAAAGGGTTCATCTAAAAAGTCTGACCCTTTTCTACCCATGATGGGTACATGGTTTATGGGGGATGTGAGTTGTCTGAACTCTCCCCATATCGGTACTCAGCACTGCACCCAAAATATACTAGCTCTTATGTTTTAAAAGCATACTTATTTTGTGATTTGAGATTAGTGCTAAAAAACTTAGCTCAACGTCTATCTTTCAAATCTCAATTTCCTCTTGCTTTATTTAGAAAGAGATTACTCTTTTACGAAAACTAGCATGAAGCCTCTTTGGAAATCTCTGTTTCCGTTCTTATCTAAATGTGAACACATTTTTAATTTCTTTGAGAATACTTACTCTCCATATACTTTTTTGAAGAATAGAACTTCAACTTTACTCTTTACTCAACTTGAACTTTAAGTCTTTTAAACAAAGTGAAAACGTTTTTGAAAGACTTGAAAACTTTATAACTTTACTTTGACTTGCTCTTAACTTTTATACTTGACTCTTAACTTCTCTTGACTTTGACCTTAACTTTACTTGAATCTGATTATGGACTCAAGGTTCATGATATCATGTTTATGGATAATTTCATGATATTAAACTTGGACGGTTCACGCGGAATTATGAGCATGAACTACTCAATTCAAGGACTCAAAGACACTTCTAATCTCAAGATTGTTTGACATATACGATTCATGCAGAATTATGGGCATGAACATTTAAACTCAAGGACTTCATGGGTAACATTAACCCTATGATTATAAATATAAACTCAAATGTGCTAGAAACTTATTACTCAAGACTTATAACTTGAAGACGTACTTCTCTCAAGAATACTCAATTTGCGGAGTCCATGCGAAATTTATGGGCATGAACGACTCGACTCAAAGGTCTACATACTGCATGAAACTCATGTGTTTGAATCTTGTCATTATATTGTTTACTTCCTCAAAACTTAGTTCAAATCAATGATGGATCTCAAAGAATTCACAATTGAACCTAATTGCTTTCTTGAACTCTACTCTTAACTCTCTCTTAAATGTGAATTATGAATTCAAGAGTTTTGGTTCATGACATGGAGGATCTTATGATGACAAGGTAGGCTCATGAATAATTCTCTTCATCCTCATACTCACTAGCTCATGTCTTGAAGCAAGTTTCTAGAATTTGTAAAAGACTCCTCAAAAGGACTCTTTCAAAAGGTTCGGAAGAACTCTCAAAACTTAATCTTAACTTTACCATGAATTTTAATTATTAATTAAAGTTTATGATTCATGTTATGAACTCTTACTAATTTTCTAGAATTAGTTTAAAGTGTTTATAATCAAAAGGAGTGAAGATACACTTTAAATGAGCTCAAACGGGACAAACAACTGAAAATGAGTGGCGGTAGGCGACCTTGACACATTCCCGGCTCGGGGAGCTAGCTTAACTTCAGAGACTACATTTGGGCGCACTTCCCAGCCCCTTAGGCACATCTGGGGGGTGCTACACCGGCATTTCCCCAGGCAAGGTTTCGATGAATTTCACCTCTCATTTTTTACCCCTAAATCACTTTTAATCAATTTATTTTCTCAAGTTTTCATTAGATTAAATTACCCGACCTAAGTACACATTAATGAATTCATAAAAAAAACCCCAAACAATCACTTTCATCTCAAGAAATCATCAAAACTCTAACAAGACAAGATTTATAATGAACCTCAAGAACACCTATCAAGAACTAAAATCCTTCAAATTTTTTAGATATAAATTACACTGAAAATATCATGTTTGGTGTGTGGGTGAACAAACCCAACACTATGGAAGCTTACATACCTCTTAGGTATTGAACCCATGGCAAAATTCCGTAACAATATGCAATAATCTCGATGAATGCTTGATCCTCTTTTCTTTTCTCTTCTTGAACTCTCAACTAAAACCCTAGGCGTATATTAGGATTATAAAACCGAACCTAGTAGGATTACACCCCAAAAATTTTACTAAAAATGAATTAAATCTTATTGGGTAAGGAAAAGACCAATATACCCCTCACTGTTTTCGACTAACTTTCCTTAACGGGACATTGTAACTTCAAAAGACCATATCTCACTCACTGAACTTGAAACTTAGAGAACTCGGTGGCATTAAAAATATAATTTAAAGGTCTTTCCTAAGGCGTCTTGAGCACACCTAACTCAACCTTGATAGGAGTTAATGTCGTTTGAAGTTGACCCAAACTCCTACTTAGCTTAATTTGCAAATTTTTTAGATTTTTCCTATTCCCAATTTAGTTCTTTTAGTACTCAAGGTGCTACATATATTGATCTTTATACTTAAGACATTTCAAATTCTTTGGTAAAAACTTACTCACTACATAGGATAGTTCAACTCTTAGCTAAAAAAATTTCTGGGGTGTTACATTATCTCCCCCTTGGGATCATTGGTTCTCGAATGATGGTTGGACCAACTATGGAATGGGTTACTCTTACTAAGTTCTGCTTCTAATGATCTGCTCTTACTATATTGAGCTTAACTCAAATCCTAAGTTCGAATTCTATACCTCTCTATAGGGAATCACATTCCAAAACTATTATTCTTTACTATCATATTCAATCTTAGTAATCTAACAACTCCATGAACTCTTACTAAGCAACTCTTTCAAATCGAACTAAGGGTTGTCATTTAAGTATTTTGTCATAGTAAAACCTAACCTTCCTATTCCTCTTTATCATTAACCTTCGATAGAATTATCATACCAGCACTAACACAATAAGATCATTAACCTCCTCTTTCTAAATCACTTCATTACTAAAAAGGGCCTCCGAAAGGATATCTCCCCTACTCCTTGGAACTCATTACTATCGTAATTTCAAAAACTTGACTTGATTCATCATCTTGTCATCTCTCCCTCAGGTCTAAAGATAGCAGTTGAAAGTTATGGACCTATTCCACATAGGTGTACATTCTCTTAATGCTCATTTTTACTCTTGTGGCTTAGCCATACTTCACTGCCCTTATCTAAATGTTAAGTCTCTACTAGTCACATTCATTGCAACAACCATCTCAATTCCTCACCTATTCTATGTCCAGTCTACCACATTGAATCTCAAAACTTCAATTTACCATTTTTTTTATCACAAAACTCATCTCAAGTTCAAGCTTAATGTTTATCACTAAACCTTAATATCAATATGATTGCTCACTTACTATACTATACCTCAATACTATTATGTAAATTTAGAACCACTTGTCTACTAGGACCTCATGAAAGTTAGTCAATCCTTACCTCTGAGTCGACATACTCGAAGTACGATCACATTCCACTTCACAACTTAAGTACTACTTACTAACTTACTGGGAATTATCTCTCAAATAACTCTATCATCCTCTGAATACCATGAGGTTTTTCTTTTAAAAATTCATAAGCCTAGATTAGATCTATCACTTTATGAATACCCTTGCTCTTATATATATTCACCACTAATACTTGGTCATTACAAACACTATGACACATCATCACTAACTCCTTTCTAATTAAGTATACTCTAACTCATCTTGACTTGAAACTCTTACTCTATCTCTTATCTCGATCTCTTTAAAACTCTTTACTTCTTAATCTACCTATAAGGTAAAACTCTTCATTATAATCTTACTACGTGCATGACAATAGTAACATAACTTCTCAAATACCATCTCCTTTACTTACATTACTAAACCTCTATGTACTTTTGTCTAACTCTAGAATCTTTCACTACTATTGCTCATGATCTCGCAACTCATGCTATATTTTTGAGTGAAAATACTACCCAATCCTAAACATGCTTTCGTCATAAGAATCTCAGCTGAAACAAGGCTTAGAGAAGAGAATACAACTCGATTTTTAGCTCGAACACACGATTCACATGAATATGGGTGCATTATTCTGAAACATTATACTTAACTTACTCTTGGGCTTCTCTCAAGCCTCTATGGAGTCTCAAGACTTTCTCAAGATTCTTTGTAAGAACAACTCACTGAAAACAGAACTGACTATGCTTTTCAACCACCACTAATATGAAAGGCAGATGAATGATTCTAAGAAACGCACGGGTGCGAATAGATCTCTATGACATAGCTCTATGGAACAATTACGAGTATAGAAGAAGGGAAAATTTTCTTAAATATCTATAGTACCTCATTCATAGAAGGGTGTACTTTACAATCATAAAAAAGAACCTACTAGACATAACTTCACAGAAACCCTAGGACTCTTGAACTCTTTGCTCTGATACCAAGTTTTTCACAACCGACTCTACACCCTGGATGTGGCTGATATTGAAGAACCATTGCTGGTCACCAAGCAAACCCTCATCCTAGCCGACTTCAAGCGGAAAACTAACTTAAGTATGCAAAATCTTAAAATCTGAATAAAATTGATGAAACTGAAATACAAACTTTAACTCAATGAAAACTCTAAATAATCAATTAATATATTCATCTCTGCATAAGTAGGTAATGATAAAGACTTTTCAACTATTCTGACTATCTATGAAGCCTCTAATTGACGACTATGGAAGTCAGGACAAGAAGCAAGATATCCTGACTAAATTGAAAAGCAAATGAAATTCTCTGAAAACAAGGAGGCCACCATAACTAACTTGAAATCTCGGATATATCAACGAAGCTCTTGTTGATGATCCTGAATACTTGTGTCTGCATCATGAGAAGATGCCAGCCAAATGACTTAGTACGTGGAATGTACAAACATGCAAGAGGATTTCTAAAGCATAACATAAGCTTGAAACTTGATAAAAATGGAAACATACTTACCTCTTTTCAAACATTAAACTCAACTCAAGGATACTCAAAACTACTAAACTTACTCAACTCAGAAGTACTCAAGGATAATATATTCAACTTAGAGATTACATAAAAGATATGTAATCTCTAATATCAAGGATAATATACTCAACTCAAAGATTAAATATTCTACTTAAAAGATATGATACTCGACTCACTGAAGCACAGATCAAATCAAGATTCTCAACTTAAGGTACTCAACTCAAAATACTCAACTTTTGATACTCAACTTAACTCATTTCAATATAAAGTAGTTAAAACAAGTGTAATTAGAAAAGTGGTTTAAAAACACGATGTCAACATTGGTTATATAATAAGGATACAACATAACTCTTAAATGTATATGAAAATACATTTAACCGATGTATATAAAAGTACAATAACATATGTGAGAGTTTCTCTAACCGACAACCATCACATAAGAGCTATAATGATGATACGTATATCTATCTAATGCTACCAGCACATCTTATACCCTGTCAAAGGTTTAGGACCTGAACTACTAATGGATCCAGTAGTCTATGTGAAAAGGGTTCATCTAAAAAGTTGACCTTTTTGGCCCATGATGTCTACATGGTTTATGGGGATTTTGAGTTGTCTCAACTCTCCCCATATTCATGCTCAATATTACTCCAAAATATACTAGCTCTTATGATTAAAAACATATATGTTATGTGATTTGAGATTAGTGCTAAAGAAAAAAACTAAGCTCAACTCTATCTTGGAAATCTTAGTTTCCTCTCTTGCATTATATAAAAAGCAATTACTCTTTTTAAAAAACTAGACCGAAAGATCTTTGGAAATATCATATTCTTATTTGAAGAACAGAACTTCAACTTTACTCTTTACTCAACTTGCACTTTAAGTGTTTTAAACAAAGTGAAAACGTTTGAAAAAGACTTTTGAAAACTTTATAACGTTACTTTCACTTGCTCTTAACCTTTAGACTTAACTCTCAACTTCTCTTGACTTTGATCTTAAATTTTCTTGAATTGGATTATGTATTCAAGGTTTAGGATCTCGTGTTTATGGATAATTTCATGATTTTAAACTTGGAGGGTTAATTCAAAATAATGAGCATGAACTACTCAACTCAATGACTTAAAGAAACTTCTCATCTCAATACGGTAAGAATTATAAGGTTCATGCGAAATTATGGGCATGAACAATTAAACTCAAGGACTTCATGGGTAATGTTTTATGATCCCATGATTATAAATATAAACTCAAATATGTTATAAACTTATTACTCAAGTCTTAGAACTTGAAGACGTACTTTTATCAAAGATACTTAGTTTGTGGAGTCTATGCGGAATTTATGGGCATGAAGGACTTGACTTGAAGGTCTACATACTACATGGAACTCATGTATATGAATATTCTTATTATATTATTCACTTCCTCAAAACTTAGTTCAAATCAATGATGGATCTCAAATAATTCACAATTAAACTTAAAGGCGTTGTTGAACTCTACTTTTAACTCTCTCTTGAATGTGAATTATGAATTCAATAGTTTTGGTTCATGACTTTGAGGATCTCATGATGAAAAGGTATACTCATAAATAAATTATCTTCATCCTCATACTCACTTGCTCGAGTCTTGAAACAAGTTACTAGAAGTTGTAGATTACTCCTCAAAAGGACTCAGACTCTCTCAAAAGGTTCGGAAGAACTTTCAAAACTTAATCTTAACTTTACCTGAAATTGGATTTATTAACTCAAGGTTATGATTAATGTTATGAATGATTTATCAGTTTTTAGAAGAATATTAAAGTGCTTTGAATCGAAAGGAGTGAATTTACACTTTATATGAGTTAAAACGGGATAACCAACAGAAAAGGAGTGTGGGTGTGAACCACCGAGCCTACATATTAGACGTTGCTAGAGCTCAATGACCATTGTTGGCCTTGAGCGAACCCTTGTCTGATTTACTTAACTCAGTGAAAAAATTAACTCAATATAAGAAGACAATCTGATAATATAACTTAATGTAAAAAACTTGGCCAAAATAGCATTTAAGTCTCATAGCAAAATATCTGCAATACAAAGAAGAGACTCAAAACTAAACTGTCTGTCTGTTTATGAAGCCTCTATAATACTAAGATGGGTGTTGAGACAGGCCCTACAATATCCTATAAAAGAAAATCTGAAAAGTAAGTAAATGTGTCCTTCAAAATGCAAGGAGGCTCACTAGTGACTCCGAGTGCTCAACTAGATCAACGAGGCGCTAGACAATGTTGATCCTTGTTACATGCATTTGCATCATGATACAATGTAGACCAACTCACATCAGTACATTGAATGTAACAGTATGCGAGTTTGAATGCTAACAACAACATAAGCTTGAAAAAGAGTAAGAAGGAACACTTACCTTGGATTTACTCAACTCATGAATAAATTGGCTTAATATAAAACAATAAGATACATACAATATATATAAAAGCTTGTTAACAAGGAAAACACTTATTTCTTTTAAGATAGAGCAATAACAAACTCAGCTTTACTTATATATGAAGTAATATAGTTTTGGTCGGAGATTCTCTAACCGACAACCACCACTATGAGCCTAAGTGGTGATACAACATCTTGCTTATGCTGCCAGAACTGTCATATACTATGCTGTCACATAAAACTACTTAACTTAGTTGATCCACTATCTTAACTTACGTGATCCCTTAAAAGTTTTGAGAAATGAACTCAACTCTTTACTTGTTACTTAACTCGAAACTTGAGTCCTAAAAAAAGTTAAACATTTCTAAATACTCTTGAAAACCTTTAAGAACTTTGCTTTGTACTTGCTTCTTAACTTCTAAATTGACCATTAACTTCATTGACTTTGATCTCAACTTTCTTTGAATGAAATTATGAAAATCAAGGTTATTATTCATATTTTTTTTAATGATTCCAAGGTGTTTAGAATCATTGGAGGGTGTTAATACACCTTAGGAGGACTTAAACAGGCTAAACTATGAAAAATATGCGAAAAATGATGATTGAGGCGCATCCGGGGTGTGCTGCGCCAGGACTGAAGTTTAGAGGCCTCATCTTGGTGCACTGCAGGAGCGCCGCCCTAGGACCACTGGCGCAAATAGGGTGCGCCGCCGCCTGGTGCGTCCTAGGTATGGCTGAATACTTTATCCTTTAGTTTTTCATTGCTAAACCCTCTAAACCTCCATATTTCTTGTCCCAAACACTTAGGATTATTAGTACCTTCAACACTAAGTAGATCTAACTAAAAAAAAACCCGAAATACGAATCAAAATAAAATGGGCATTCAAATAAACTCAAACAATAGCAATTTGACAAGAATCTTCAATAACTCACTTTTAACATGTAAAAAATTCCAAAACCATTAAATTGAAAGAAGTTTTGTGTGTGGTCAAACTAAGACAACACGAAAGATCTCACATACCTTGATAGGGATCAGCCACAAAGAATTGCACTCGCAAATCTTGACGTTCTTGGCGAATTCTTAACTTGTCTTCCTTTATTTCTTCTTTTCTCTCTTCTCTAAGCCCAAAGCGTGATTTTGATTTTACAAAACATAGTTAGGACTTGTTTTTACCCCAAATAAACCCTAAAAAAGAAATATGAAATCAATTGGTGAAAAGACTAATTTGTCCTTCCTTAAATCCAGATTTGGACTTTCCTTACTTCAATTGTCCAACTTCTGATAGGCATATTTCCATCATACGATTTCAAAAATGTGCAAACTTAGGGCGTTGGAAAGACCTCTACAAGATTTTCCAACCATAACAAGAACTATCTCTAACTCATCCTGAGCTAAAAGTTATGAGTGTTTGAAAATGACCAAAGCTCACATTCTTAACTTAAGGTAATTTTCCAAATTCTTCCTTTTCTTTCCAGAAAGAATATATTTAGTTTCTTAGCTTATTTCTAGCTATTTCAAATTCAGAGGTGTTATAATATCTCCCGCTTTTGAGCATTTGTCCTTGAATGAGATTTCTTTCACTAAGCTATGCATAATAATATCAAGTTCAACACTCAACAAACAAAAGCAAGTAACTGCGTGCTTACTCATAGTTATATAAAGTATTAAGAAGAGAAGTAGTACCTTGATCTGCATTCTCTCCAGATTTACACAAATGTGGATACCTATCCTTCATATCCTCTTCAGTTTCCCAATTTGCTTCTTTAACAAATTGGTTCCTCCAAAGGACCTTAACTGATGCAAAATTCTTTGTTCTCAACTTGCAAAAATGGCAGTGTAAAATGTGAATCAGAATCTCCTCATAGGATAAACTATCCTTAATGCTAGCATTTTAGTTGGTACAATCAATGAAGGAAGGATTATCCATGCACGTCTTCAGCATAGAGATGTGAAACACTGGATGAACTACATTCAACTCTTATGGTAGCTCTGACTCATAAGCTACATTGTCAATCCTTTTTGCTATGCGATAAGGTCCGATATACTGAGGACTAAGTTTCCCCTTCTTACCAAACCTCATATACCCTACTTGGGTGAAACCTTCAAGTATACCCAATCATCCACTTCAAACTCCAATGGACTTCTCCTAACATCTTTATAGGATTTTTGATGACTTTGTGCCATTTTCAATCTCTCTTGAATAACCTTCACCTTCTCCATAGCTTGGTGAACTAGATCTGGTCTTATCAACCCTGCTTCACCAATCTCAAACCTTCACCTTTGTATGGAGCCATCTGGATGCTCGAATGGTAACTGTTGTTGTAAGCAAACTCAATGATAGGTAGGTGATTATCCCAATTCCCCTTGAAATCAATCACACAAGATATTAACATATTTTCTAAGGTCTGAATAGTACGCTCCGCTTTCCCATCTATCTGGGGATGAAAAGTACGGCTTAAGTTCACCTTTGAACCGAAAACTTTCTGGATAGAATTCCAGAATTATGCAACCCTAACTGAAATGGTTAGAACTAAGACTCCATGAAGTCTCACCATCTAATAAATGTATAACTTTGCATAATCCTATGTCGAATGAGTAGTCTTTATCGGCAAAAAGTGGGCTGATTTGATCATTTTATAGACAATCACCCAAATTGAATCATGCTGCATCCGTGACCTTGGCAATCCTGTGATGAAGTCCATATTAATCACCAACCACTTCAATTCTGAAAGTTCTATATTTTGAGCCAACCCTTCTGGCCTTGGATATTCTATTTTCACTTGCTAGCCATTCAGGCACTTGGCAACAAACTCAAGAATGACTTTTTTCATACCTTCCCACCAATATACCTCTCTCAAATCGTGGTACATCTTTGTGGAAAACGGATGAATGGAATATTTCGAGCTATGAACTTCCTCCATGATCCTCCCTTAGATTCAATCCACCTAGGTACACACAATCTACCTTGATAGTTCAGCACACTATCTCTGCCTTGTTCAAAAGCTAATACTCTTTGGGTATGAACATTTGCCTTCAAGTCTAGAAAAATGAGGTTTGTTTTTCTTTTACCTCTGACACTACTGATGATTCAGCCCCTTTGGTCACCACTATTCCTCCTTTTATGGAATCAATAATCTAACTCGAGACGTGCAAGTCTATGCATATCTTTTGGTAGTTCTTTTTTCTG
Source organism: Solanum lycopersicum (assembly GCF_036512215.1). NCBI lineage: Eukaryota > Viridiplantae > Streptophyta > Magnoliopsida > Solanales > Solanaceae > Solanum > Solanum lycopersicum. Next base: position 37,665,595 of record NC_090807.1, on the reverse strand, counting down.
TTCTTCAAAATGGGTGGTACTACGTATGGATAACCTGCTTAAGGCATCAACAACCACATGAATTCTCATGTCATAATCCTTGAGCAATTTCAACCACCTCATCTGTATGAGATTGAACTCTTTTTGGGTGAACACATATTGTAATCTCTTGTGATTAGCGAATATATCGACATGAACACCATACAAGAAGTGACACCATATTTTTATTGCAAAAACTACAACAACCAATTCTAAGTCATGGGTTGGATAATTCTTCTCATGAACATTCAATTATCTGGAGGCATAAGATGTAACCTTGCGATTCTACATTAGAACACAACCCAAACCCACTCTTGATGCATCAAAGTACACCACAAAACCTTGAGTACCCTCTAGTAAGGTCAATTTGGGACAGTAGTCAACCTCTTTTTCAAAACCTAAAAGCTTTTCTCCAAGCTTTAAACTGCTGAAACTTAATTGTTTTTTGAGTCAACTCGGTCAAAGGAGACAAAATAGATGAAAACCCTCAACAAACGTTCTTTAGTTTCCAGCCAAACTCAATAGACACCTAATATCAGTTGGAGACATGAGTCTTGGCCAACTCTGAACTGCTTTTATCTTTTGAGTATCAACTCATCCATCACAGGAAACTGTGTTGCCCAAGAATTCCACAGACTTAAGATAAAACTCACACTTGAAGAACTTGGAATATAATTCTTTATATTTCAAAGTATGAAGGACTATCCTGAGGTGACATTCTCTTATTCATTCCTTGAATAGATTAGTATGTCATCAATGAAAATGGTAACGAACATATCCAGATAAAGTTTGAAGACTCTGTTCATAAGGTCCATGAATGCTGCTGGTGCATTAGTTACGACATGAACAAAAACTCATAATGCCCATATTTGGTTCTAAAGTTGTCCTCGGAATATCATATTCCCTAAGTTTCAACTAATGATAGCCAGATATGAGGTCTATTTTTGAAAAGCAGGTGGCCCTCTGAAGTTGATCGAAAAAATAATTAATTCTTGTAAGAGGATACTTATTCTTGATGATAACCTTATTAAATTGACGATAGTGTACACACATCCTTAGAAAACCATCTTTCTTTCTCACAAACAAGACCAGAGCTCCCCAAGGTGAGACACTTGGTTGAATGAAACCCTTATCTAACAAATCTTTCAACTATTCTTTCAACTCCTAAAGCTCTACTGGTGCTATTATATCTGGAGGAACAGAGATATGACTAGTATCTAGAATGATATCTATGCCAATGTCTATTTCTCTCTTAGGAGGGACTCCGAGCAATCATAAAACTTCTTTACTATAGAAAGTGACTGAAGGGAATGTACCTCAACACTTGAATCATTAAGTCAGACTAAGTGACAGATACATGCTTTTGAAACTAACTTTCTTTCATTAAGGTTCGAACTAAAGAGACCCTTAGGTAGTGTTTAACTACTAGTCCACTCTATAACAGGCTCATTAGGAATCTGAAGCTTGACAACTCGAGTTCTACATTCTATTGATGCATAACAAGCATAAAGCCACTCCATACCTAGAATGACATCAAAATCTACCATTTCTAACTCCACTAGGTCATCCATGGTGTTCTTATGATTGATGGACACATGACAATCACGATAGATGCTTTCCACTATGATAGACTTCCCAACATATGTGGAAACACAAGAGGGTTCACAAAGTTTCTTAGGAAGAATTTCAAACTTATTTGCAATATAAGGAGTTACAAAGACAAATTTTCTCCTGGGTCTCAACATATATATAAAAAATAAAGACTTTGATCATAGCAGTGACAACATCCGGAGATTTCTCTTGCTCTTGGTGGCTAGTGATTACATAGAGGCGGTTTGTCCATCCACCAGTACTAAAAGTGACTCCTTTAGGTGCATCTCTGTCTGGTGTAGCAACTAATGAAGATTGGGCTCTGTTGCCTGGATTTCGACCTGGGTGCCTATTATTAGGGCACTCCTTCATGAAGTGACCCTCTTTCCCACACTTAAAAAAACCTGTTTGTCATTAGAACATTCACTTCTGTGGGTTCTATTACACTTAGAAAATGCAAGATCCCAATTACCTCCTTGTGCCACAGTTTGTTGAGATTGTGCTGGTCTAGCTCTGAAGTTCTGCAAATTCTATTTATGATGCTCACTTTTGTTTCTAGGTGCACGGGCACTAGCAGATAATGATGGATGCCCCTTTTGTTTATGAAATTGTGATCTATTCGTACCACCTTTCTGCTGCCCATACTCATTCCAAATCTTATCTTTCTTGCTTTGATAGTCTTCTCTGTCCCTCAACTTCTCCTCTTTGACCTACTGCATATAAGCCATCGAATTGGATATCTCCATGTTGTCTATCAACATCACAACCTAGCGCTCTTTGCTTGATGCATGAACCAAGCCAGTGACAAACAAGATCATTCTGCTCTTCATATCATTAACCATTTCAGTAGCACAACAAGACAGCTGGGTGAACTTCAACATATACTCATTCACACTCAAAGAGTCCTATTTTAGTGTAAGGAACACTCGTCCCTTATCCTATTTATATTCTTAGGGAAAGAAACGCCCCAAAAAATCTTCTTCAAAGCAGGGCCAACTCAAATATGTTGCATCCTCAACTCTACCCTCATTCCACTGATCGAACAAAGTCTCGCCAAATTTTTCAATTGATATGCAACTATATCAACTTGTTCAGCATCAGGAACGTGCATCACATTAAAACCTTCTTCAGTTCCTCAAAAAAAATTCTATGATCCTCAGTAGTGGTCGAACCTGTGAGACCTGGAATTCACGAATCCTCAAAGTGTCAGCCTCTTTTTGTCTAGCTCTTCTTTTTTTCCCAACTTTGTTAGTCACAACTTGTCTCAATATCCAGATAGCCTCACAGAATTAAGCATTTGTGACTTATCCTGTAGGTTGCACATTTAATGCATTAGGTAATTCTTGTTCCTTACATTCCTCTTAGCTGGACGACCTTTTTCTACTCTTCTTGGAGGCCTGGTTATTTGAAAACATGAATTAGAGAGAAAATTCTAGAGATAAAACTCTAATGCGCAAAATGAATATGAAAGAAGTGAAGTATTTCCTAAATGTTGCAGCCTCCTAATTATAGATGTGGCGCACTTTACACTGATAACTAGGACCCTACAGACACACCTTTATAGACTCCCTAGGACTCTTGAACTCTATGATGTGATATCACATTTGTTACACCCCGACCCTACACCCTTGACGTGGTACCAAATTTGTCACGCCCTGAGCCTACACCCAGGGCGTGACCAACACTCAATGACCTTTTCTGTCCTTGAGCAGACCCTTGGCCTGACTTACTTAACTCAATGGAAGACTTAACTTAATATAAGAAGAAAATATCATAATATAACTTAAAAGTAAATAATTTGGCCAACAATGACACCTAACTCTCATAGCAAAATATCTGCAATACAAAAAAAGACCTTAAGCTAAAATTTCTGACTGTCTATGAAGCCTCTATAATACTAAGAAGGACATTGAGATAGACCCTACAACATCCTACAAAAGAAAGACTGAAAAGTAAGTAAATGTGTCCTCCAAAATGCAAGAAGGCTAACCACCGATCGCTCAGCTGGATCAACGAGGTGCTGGACGATGCTGATCCTGGTTACCTTCATTTGCATCATGTTACGATGCAGGCAACCTAACATTTGTATATTGAATGTAGGAGTATGCGAGTTGAAATGCTATTAACAACTTAATCTTGAAAAAGAGTAAGAAAGAACACTTATCTTGGCTCTGCTCAACTCATGAATAAATTGACTTAATATAAAGCAATAAGACACATGCAATATATATAAAAGCTTGTAAACAATGAAAACACTTAGTTCTTTAATAAAATGTAGTAACAAACTCAACTTTACTTATATATGCAGTAATATAGTTTCTTTGGGAGATTCTCTAACTAATAACCACCACTATGAGCCTAAGTGGTGATACAACGTCTTGTCTACACCTCCAGAACTATCTTATATTTGTCGTCACATAGAACTACTTAACTTAGTGGATCCACTACCTTAACTTACGTGATCATCGAAAAAGTGTGACCCGTTAATACCCATGATGGCCTCATGATTTTAATGGAGATTTGAGTTAATATGAGCTCTCATCCCCACCTCGGTTCTCAATACTACTCCCAAAATATACTTTAGCTCATTGTTTTTAAAACAACTCCCTTCTTTGGGTTGAGATAATCACTCAATACTTAGCTTTAAAAAGCTGATTTGGATCCCTTTTCTTGTTCAAAACTCTTGTAAATCTTAGTTTCCTCTTATCTTAAATGTGAAGACATTTATAAACTCTTTGGAGATACTTTGTCCCCTAATATCTTTTCAGAAGTGAACTCAACTCTTTACTTTTTAGTTAGCTTGAAAATTGATTGTTAAATCAACTCTTAGGAAATACTTAGTTCCCTTATAATTTTTGAGAAATGAACTCAACTGTTTACTTGTTACTTAACTTTAAACTTGAGTCTTATGACAAACTTAAACATTGCTAAAGAATTTTGAAAACCTTTAAGAACTTTGCTTTGGACTTGCTTCTTAAGCTTCTAACTTGGCTCTTAATTTCTCTGATTTTGATCTTAACTTTCATTGAATGAAATTATGAATTCAAGGTAATGATTTGTGTTTTTGATTATTCGTAGGTGTATAGATATCATTTGAAGTAATTAGAATCACTAGAGAGTGTTAATACATCTTAGAAGCACTTTAATAGGCTAAAATACAAAAACAGCACGAAAAATGCCATTTCGGGCGCATTTGGGGTGCATTGCGCCACACCTCAAGTTCGGAGGCCTCATCCTAGCACACTATAAGCGCACCGCCTAGTCCCTTTGGCGGATACTTGGCGCACTGCGGCTGGTGTTGCCTAGGTGTTCTATTTTCATTTTTCAATTCTAAACCCCCTAAACCTCCGTAGTTGCTGTCCCAAACCCTTAAGATCATTAGTACCTTCAACACCCAATAGATATAACTAAAAAAATAACCCAAAATTATGAATCGAACAACAGTGGGCATTCAAAGAAACTCAACCAATAGGAATTTGACAAGAATCTTCAAGAACTAACTTCTTAACATGTAAACAATTCCAAAACCATTGAATTGAAACAAGTACGTTGTGTGGGTGAACTAAACTAACACGAAATATATGACATATCTTGATAGGGATCACCCTGACAAATTCCACTCGCAAATCTTGATGTTCTTGGTTAATTCTTGACTCTTCTGCTTCTCTTTCTATTTTTCTCTCTCCTCCAATCCCTAAGCATGATTTTGATGTTCCAAAATTGAGTTAGGACTTGTTTTTACCCCAAATAACCCCTTAAAAGAAAATAAGAAATTAATCGAATAAAAGACTAATTGCCCTTCCTTAAATCCAGATTTGGACTTTTCTTACTTCAACAACCCAACTTGCGATAGACATATATCCCTCACACGAAATCGAAAATGCGCAAAAAGAATTACCTCTAACTTATCTTGAGCTAGAAGTTATTGCCTTTTGAAAATGACCAAAAGTCACTTTCTTAACTTAGATAATTTTCCAAATTATTCCTTTACTTTCCAAAAAAGAATAGTTTTAGTTTTTTAGCTCATTTCTAGCTATTTAAAATTCAGAGGTGTTGCAGGGGCCAGGCGACCCTGGTGCATTCTGAGCGCTGGTTACCAGCCCCGAACTTCAGAGAGTGCAATTGGGCGCACTGCCCCATCCCCTTGGGCGCATCTGGGCTCGCCGCGCCAACATCTCCTCAGACAAGGTTTTGATGAATTTTGCCTCTCATTTAGTGATCCTAAATCACTGTTAATCAATTTTTTTCTCAAGTTTTCCTTAGATAAAATTACCCAACCTAAGTACACATTAATGCACTCAAAACAACATCCCAGAAAATCACTTTCATCTCAAGAAATTATCAAAACCCCAACAAGACAAGGTTTATAATGAACCTCAAGAAAACCTATCAAGAATTTAAATCCTTTAACCTTTTTAGAAATAAATTACTCTTAAAATACATGTTTGGCGCGTGGGTGAATATACCCAACACTATGGAAGCTTATATACCTCTTACAGATTAAACCCATGAAGAAATTTCACAACAAGACACAAGAATCTTAATGGACGCTTGATCCTCTCCTCTTTTCTCTTCTTTTCTTTTCTTGAATTCTCAAATAAAACCCTAGGCATATATTAGGATTATAACATTGAACGTAATAACATTATATCATTAAAATATTACTAAAATGAATTAAATATTATTGTGCAAGGAAAAGACCAAAGTACGCCTCACTGTTTTCGACTAACTTTCCTTAACTGGTCATTGTAACTTCAAAGGGCTATATCTCACTCATCAAAACTTGAACTTTGCAAACTGACTGGTGTTGGAAATATAATTCAAAGGTCTTTCCTAAAGTATGTTAGCACAACTAACTCATCTTTTGCTAGGCGTTGTGGTTATTTGAAGTTGATCCAAACTCATGCTTAACTTAATTTGCAAGTTTTTCAGATTTTTTCTATTTGCAATTTAGTTCTTTGAGAAATCAAGTTGCTATATCTATTGATATTTGTACTTAAGAAATTTTAAATTCCTTGGTAAAAACTTACTCACTACAAAGGATGGTTCAAGTCTTAGCTAAAAATTTTTCCATGCTGTTGCAATTGGATTTGTTATAATACGGATAATAAGGCCTTTGATTGTTGATCATTGCATATAAATTTTTGTTTGTAGACCTTGAACAAGCGGAAAGAATTCAGAAAGGGATGATTTAAGTGCAATAGGGGATTCAAACTTGGATTTGAGGTAAATGATGGTTGTAATTTTATGTCGGTGTAATATATGTTTGTAATTGCTTCGTTGTAATGCATGTTTATATGTGAATGTTGCATTATTGATAACCCTAACTATAAATAAGGATAATTGAATAATTGTATGCCATAAATAAGCTTTTGTTGTAGGACCTTAATGATGTACTTGTGATTGTGATTTTGGTGTGTAAATGGTGATCATATTACCACATTTTGGCAAGCTAATTTGGATCAAATTTCCACATGGCATAAATATTGGATCGGGTTGCCATATTTATACACAAATACAGGATCGATTGCCACGTTTTGGCATAAAAATGAGATTAGATTCCACGTTCTGACAAGCTAATAGTCTGGGTTTAGGTTCCATGATAGAACCATTGAATTGTGTTGTTATCTACTTCTGCTAATCCCATTCATACCTAATGATGGATATTGAAGGACTGATTGTTGATCTGAAATGATTTTGATTATCTTGTTGATAATTGTGAAATTGTTCGTTGATGTGAATGATGATGATATTGTATATTTTTGGTATATGCTTCTTTTTATAATGTTGTGGTTATTTATATATGTTTCACATAGGGGGATGGCCGCGTGATCCTATCAATACACTATGCATGTGTAATCATACTGCAGTTGCTCTTCTTTTGTTGAGTACATGGTATCTTCTTGAGGCTATTAACAAACCTCATTTATAAGATCAGTGACAGTTTGAATTCAATGGTGAACTAGTTATTCCAGTCTGCCTTGAGTTCTCTTTGTTTAAGTTCACTCTTTTTGGACTCATACTATTGGTTAAGTTGTTGTTAGTTTTGGGGTTGTACCCCTTATTCTTTGATTTGTCTTTGGTAGAGTTTTAATATAATGACTTTCAGGTTCTAGGGGTTGTATTTCCTCATTGTTTAGTTGTTTCAACCTTGAATTTTATGAGAACTTAATTTTTAATTTTATTTAACCTACTTCCGCCGTTTAAATTGTTTTGTTGAACAGTAGTTATGGTTCTCCTACCGGAGGGTTAGTGTGGGTGCCAATGACGATGGTTTGAGGCATGACACTTGCCTTTATAATGTGTTTTCCCCTGTACTCTTCGTTACACATTCTATATTCTAAACCAATAAAACTGATAACAAAACTTTTCCAAAATAATAAATTTAAAATTTCAAATCTCGTAGTGAAGAAGAAAAAATAATTAACAAAAACTGATGACCGTAAAAAATATCAGAATGTGTAACAATCATATGAAACGTAAAGGAAAGAAAATCGAGCGCATGAATGCTCAGTGTCCCTTTAAAAAATTATTCTCCTCTCCTATTTAAGGTTTGAATTGAAATATATCCTTCAAGATTAGAACGATTTTATTTACCAGTGTACTGATACCATAAATAATGGCGTCAGCGAGCAACTCAACAACATCAAAGTACATGAATAATGAACTTGTGCAGCAAAAGAAAAAGTTGAGAAATTTTGTAAGTGAAATGTGTGAGGATTCACAAGTATTTATAGCGAAGAAGCACTAGTTCCGAAAGGTTGCAAATTTTTAGTAACCACATGAACATTCATGAAAGTTTGCAATCTTTCAAACGGTCAAAGCTGTTTCTAAAAGTGAAAACCTTTGATAATAGTCTTCTCTAACAAATAAGAAGGGGAAAGTTGTTTTAAATATTGGCTGCGTCCATGTTGGGTGGTTCGTTTCGCCTTATTGTCAAATAATTAAAACATTCTGTCCATTTAATTTAATTTAATTTAATAATAAATTAAATAAATAAAACAAACTTTGTCCAAAATATAATCTCTCGACCGGTCATTTTCCAAAGGCAAAGTAGTAGTCGAGACAAGCGAGCGACGACGAAGACGACAACACGTCTTTCTAACCCTTTTAAGAACTACATATTTAAAGACTTTAAATTTTCTTTGTACCACCAATGAGAGAGAAATGTCTTTCATTAAAGCATAAGAGAACCTTTCAAATTCCTCTTTTCATGTTCCCTTCATTTCTCATAACTTTTTCTATGTACCCAATAATCCCCTAGATGAATGGAGAATGCTAATTACATAAAGGGAATGCATGGACGAGCGTGTATATTACAAGAAAAGATCAATTGCATCTAAATAGGTATGTTTCCCATTGATTTTTTTGTAGTGAACATAAGCCAGATATACTTAAGCTTGCGGCGGAACCTGTCTATTTAATTGACATTGATGATAAAGATAGTCTTTTGATTGTGTTTATTGAAAAACCTTAAAAATGTGAATTATACACAATTTGATATAATGAATAAAATCGGAACTTTCAACATATCTAAAAGACAAGCTGATAACAACAATCATTTCAACTAATCTTCAAGATATTGTTCTCTATTATATGAGCGTTGTGTACTAGGACCAAAATACATATGAAGGGCTTAATTTCAATTGGACCATATAGATCCCTTTACTCCTACAGATACATTAGGAATGGGTGTACCACACTTTTTATATTCGACTAAAGCTTTAGCATGAAAAAGTTCATTTTTACAACATCTCATTAAATGATTACTTAAATGACCTGCTACACCCTGTTTTCCCATAATTTTATGATTCATTCTATGTTTACATTTATTGCAAGTAGCTTGTGTTTTATAATCACTTTGAGTCTTAAATTGCCACAAAATAGGTGTTTTCGCAAGTTCTACATTCGGTGAGCCGGACTAGGATGTACGGTGTGTGTGTGTGTGTGTGTGTTAGAGCAGGGATAGGAATGGGAATAGTAGCGGTAAATGAATCTATTTCGTTGTCATCATCAAAAGTATCAATATCATCATAACATTATCCTTTTCAACTTCTAATTATTCATCAAAATTACCAAACCTTGCTTGTAAATATTCGTGATAATGATCTAATTCAATATGATATCAATATTAAAAATAGTATTATCAACATGTGTAAAATCTTCTATATTTTTTTCTTGTGCTACTTATCTAGTTTTACATTTAGAAGAACTTCCCGATTTTTTTATTATTTTCCTAGAGTTTTCTGTAAATACATTAGTGACCACACCGAAAAAAGTTTGTTTACCTTTGCTGATATTTTTTTTATCCGAATCCATCATAAAATATTAAGAGTGAAAAAAAAGATATAATACAAAAACCAAATGAATAACTAAATAAGTAAAGACTAAAAAGATGAATGTTGGAATTAATGTACGTTGATATATGAAAGTTGAAATGGAAGCTTGAACATTGCTCTGAAGACCGAAGTAATCCACAAAAATTGCTTTCAAACTAACATAATTTGTAATTTAATAGATATTAGAGACTTGAGAGTTAAGAGAATAGACGATGAAAAAAATTTGTGAGTAAAAATAATGAAGGTTTAGTGGTTTATTAGTTAAAATTAGATCTAAAATGTAAATTTTAATACTTTGAGGTATTAAAAATATTTTGGAGGGTATAATTGGGTGGGGTGGGGGTTAGAAGGTTAAATAGCCATTGGGTGGGGCTCAATAGCCGTTACCCAACAATTGCCAATGACTAGTTAGTATTTTTTAAAGAAAAAGAATCACTAAGTCGGACCGAAATTGAAATCAGTACTAACCGGACTTAGCCTTCCAACCTGTTACCCCTATCGGTTCACCTTTAAACCGAACCTAAGCACAGTTTAGCAGAATTGTTCCAGAGCGATAACAGACCGACACGATACTAGTATTGTAACATCTCATAACTCGTAATAGCCAAGAAACTAAAATTTATCATTTTTGGAAAGAATAGGAAAAATGTGGAAAATTTCTTAAGTATAAAAAGTGAGTTTTTGGATATTTTCAAACGACCATATCTTCTAGCTCAAGATAATTTAGAGTGAATTATTTATATGGATGTAAATCCCTAGGAGAGATCTTTCCAAAACCGTCGAGTTTGCACATTCTTTATATTGTATCAGGAAGATATGCATATCGGATGTTGAGCTGTTGGATAGAGGAAGGCCCCGATCCATATTTTAGTAAGGGTAAACTTGTCATTTCATCCAACTATTTCCTAATTTGTTTTTAATGTTTATTTGAAGTAAAACTAATAGTGAATTAAATTTTAGAAAAGTATTCACAGTTAGGGCTTGTGAGAAAAGAGAAGAGAAGAAGAAAAAGGGAGAAAAGTTAAAGAATTCATCAAGAACGCCAAGATCATTGAGTGAAATTCATCGGGGCTGATCCCTTATAAGGTATGTGAGATATTTGTGTGTTGGGTTATTTAACCCACACACCAATTTGTTCAATTCAGTGCATTTTGAGGAGATTGAATGATGAACATTGAAGTTCTCGTAGAACAATGGTTGAATTCTGGTTGGTTGAGTTGTAGTTGCTTTTAGTTGATTGGATTTGTGTTTCTAGGTTGTTTTTAGTATCTTAACTAATGGGCATTTAGGTTATTAGGGATCCTAAGTGATTGGGGTGAGATCCATGGAAGTTTAGAAGGTATAGAGATAAAAAACGTAGAAGAGAAGTCCAAACGCCTGTCTGACAAGCCGTGGGGCAGCGGGCCTACTATATCCCGTTTGGACAACCTCTATCCATCAGTCTCTAGTGAACCTAGCCAAATAGATCCCCACATGATAGATTATGTCCGTCAGGATATGGCGCTCCATGGCTCTCAGAGCTCCAACGACACCTGGAGACCCTGTTCTTTCCCCATCTTTTCGTACAAGTTCCCAAGTGATGTACCCATATTTCTTTGTTGATTACAACACTCTAAGATACATCTAAACATCATGAAATCATCCATAAACATGATATCATGAACATGGAATCCATAATTCAATTCTAGAAAAGTTAAGATCAAAGTCAAGGAAGTTAAGTAGTTAAGTCTAAAGCTAAGAATTAAGTTAAAGTAGAGTCCTTAAAGGTTTTCAAGAGTCTTATTTAAACATTTTGACTTTATCTTAAGACTCAAGTTTCAATCTAAGTAAAGCGTATCTTGAAATTTTTTTCTTCAAAAGTATATGGGGACTAAGAGTTCCAAAAGTCTTTAAATATTTTAACATTTGATTGGTAAGGAAAGTTTGATTTCCAAGGAGCCTTAGAGAAATTTTTCAAAACAGAACTATAGCTTTCTAAAAGAAGCAAGCAGGGAAACTATTCTCAAAACAACAGAGTCAATATGTTTTTAAAGCTGAAGAGCCAACATATTTTTGGGAGTAGTATTGAGAACCAATATGGGTGAGATTTCAGACAACTTACAGCCCCCATAAATTTCTAGCCACCATGGGTAGAAAAGGTTCATACTTTTAGATGAGCCCCTTTCACAATACATTATTGGATCCATTACGCAGTTTAAGTCTTAGACCTTTGGCTGGGTATAGGTTGCGCTGACAGCGTGAAGTAGATCATTGTATCTTCACTATAACTCCTAAGTGATGGTTGTCGGTTAGAGAAACTCCCACAGAAGTTATTGTATTCTTATATACATTAGTTTGCTTGTATTTTTATATACATACCATACTTAAATTGTATATTGAATACAATTCAGTACAACATGCTTCATGCAGTCTTTTTTTATATTGCATTTACTTTAAAATTTGCATTATATTGAAATGGATTAAGTTATTCATGAGTTGAGCAGAGACAAGGTAAGTGTTCTTTCTTACTTCTTTCAAGCGTAGGTGTTATTTTCATTCCAACCTGCATACTTGTATATTTAATGTACTGATGCCAGTTGGCCTGCATCATATGATGCAGACGCAGGTAACACTGATCAACTATCGACGCACCGTTGATCCAGTGAGCAACTCAGAGTCAATTGGTGAGCCTCCCTTCATTCCGGAGGACATCTTTTAGATATTTGCTGTAGTATTCTTTTGTTAGGATGATTAGGGCTCCTTTCTCAACACCCATATTTATTTTAGAGTCTTCATAGCAGATGGTAGTAGTTTTCCTAGTTATTTCCTTTCTTTTGTAATTGACTAAGACATTGGGTTGCCATTTTGGTTAATTACTTTTTAAAGCTATTTGCTTGAGTTATATCTCATGTTTAAGTCTTCCGCTGATTTAAGTAAGCCAAGCTAAGGTTCTTCTCAAGCCCAACAATGGTCATTGCGTGACGAACACGTCTCAAGGATAGACTCGGGACGTGATATGCTTGGTATCAGAGCACAGAGTTCAAGAGTCCTAGGGAGTCTATGAAGCCATGTATGTAGAGTCTCTGTCATCGGTGTGAAGCTCGCAACATGTACGAATAAGAGGCTACAACATTTAGGAATTTATCACTTCTTTCATTTTCCATTTTATGTGTCAAAGTTTATCTCTAAATTCTCTCTCTAATTTGTGCTTACGTGTGTTTCGGATTATCTTGCCTCCACGAAGATTAGCAAGAGGTCATCATGCTAGATGGAATGTTGAAGAGTTAGAGATATCTAATGCCACAAATGTGCAACCTTAAGAGGAGTTTCAAATGTTGAGTTTCGTGAGGTTATACAAATGTTAAGCCAAGAGGTGACTGACCAAGTCGGGCAATAGAGAGGAGTTCAACAGGAAGAAGCTAACACCTTGAAGATTTGTGAATTCCTGAGAATGAATCCTCCCAATTTCACCTGTTCGAGCACAACCGAGGATCCGGAGAACTTTTATGAAAGATTTGAAGAAGGTTTTCGATGTGATACATGTGATGGATGATGAGAGAGTTGAACTATATGTATATCAACTGAAAAATGTGCCTAGGACTTGGTTCGATTAGTGAAAGGGGAACAGAGATGAAGATGCACCACATCGGAGTTGGGCTTGCTTTGAAGAAGCTTTCTTGGGGAATTTGTTTCCCCGAGTAATGAAGTAGGAAAAGGTACAAGAGTTCCTTAATTTAAAACAAGACTCCTTTTGTTCATGAGTATGAGTTGAAGTTCACCCAACTGTTTCACTATGATCAGAGATGGCTGAGGATACGAATGGCAGACTCAGTTTATTTTCACTGGTTTGGGTCGAGCATCTAGTAAAAAGGGTAGAGTTGAAATGCTGATCGGTGACACGAACTATATGCTGCTTCATAGTCTATGTGCATCAAGTTGAAAAAGAGAAGCTGAGAGATAAAAAGGAGTACCGGAACACAAAAGCCAAAACTGGGAATAAATCTGGGCAGCAGAAAGGTGGTGCGAATCGGCCATAGTTTGAGTAACAAAAGGGGCATGCACCATCATCTGCTAGTGCACCTATGCCCAGAGAAAAATTTGAGCATCATGGTCAGAACTCCTGAGCTAAGTATGCATATTAACATGGTAGTGTGACACATGGAGGTATTAAGCCTCCTGCCTGCACCAAGTGTGGTAAAAATCACTCTGTTGTTTGTTGTGATGGCTCTGTGGGTTGCTTGAAGTATGTCCAGACCAAGCATTTCATGAGGGAGTGTACAAAGAATAAGCAAGGTGGTAATAATGGGGACTAGAGAGCTCAGTCTTCATCAATTTCTCCTCTAGACAGGTCATCACCTAGAGGAGCCACTTCTGGTATCGGCGGAGGGGCAAATCACCTCTATGCAATACTGGACGCCAAGGGCAAGAGGACTTGCCAAATGTTGTCATCGGTATGATTAAATTCTTTACATTTGCTGTTTATGCTTTGTTAAACCCATGAACAAATCAGTTTAAGGTTCTTCGTGAGAAACATTGTGAACCTTTCTGTGTTTCTATCCCTGTTGGAAAGTCTATTCTGGAGGAAATCATCTATCTTGGTTGTCCTATTTCTATTAATCACAAGAGAACCATGGATGATCTACTAGAGTTAGACATGTTATATTTTGATGTCATTCTAGGTATGGACTGACTTCGTGCCTGTTATGCATCAATAGATTGTATAATTCAAATTGTCAGTTTCAGTTTCCAAATGAGCTAGTCTTAGAGTGAAAAAGAAGTTCAGTAGTGTCTACGGGTCGATTCATTTTGTATCTTAAGGAGAGAAAGTTAGTTTCTAAGGGGTGTGTCTATCACTTGGTCCAAGTTAATGACTCTAGTGCTGAAATACTTCCTATTCAGTCAATTCCAATAATGAAAAAGTTTACAGAAGTCTTCCCAGATGATCTCCCCAGAGTCCCTCTTGAAAGAGAAATAGACTTCGACATAGATATTTTTCCAAATACTCATCCTATCTCCATTCCTCCATATAGAAGGCACCAACATAGTTAAAAGAGTTGAAATAACAATTGAAGATTCGTTACATTAAGGTTTTATTCAACCAAAGGTTTTATTCAACAGAATGTCTCTCCTTGGGGCGCTCTGGTTTTGTTTGTTAGAATGAAGGATGGTTACCTTAGTATGTGCATATACTACCGCCAATTGAATAAGGAGACCATCAATAATAAGTATCCTCTGCCAAGGATAGATGAACTTTTCGACCAACTTCAGGGTGCTTCTTGCTTCTTGAAAATTAATCTCAGATCCTTCTACCATTTGTTGAAAGTTAGGGAGTGGTATAGTCCACATCAACTTTTAGAACTATATATTGGCATTATAAGATTTTTGGCATGTCGTATGGTTTAACTAATGCGCCTGCCACATTCATGGATCTTATGAATAGGGTCTTCAAACCATATCTATATCTATTTGTTATCGTATTCATTGATGACATACTAATCTATTTAAGGAATTATGAAGATAATGCTAGTCATTTGAAAATATTTCTTCAGACTTTGAAAGATAAGGAGTTATATGTCAGGTTCTGCAAGTGTGAGTTTTTGCTTAAGTCGGTGGCTTTCGTGGGGCACATAGTTTCCACAGATAGATTAGAGTGGATACCCAAAAAATAGAAGTAGTTTAGAGATGGCCTAGACCTATGTCTCCAACTGATATTAGGAGTTTCTTGGGTTTGGCTGGCTACTATTGAAGGTTTGTTGAGAGATTTTAATCTATTTCGTCTCCTTTGACCAAGCTGACTCAGAAAACAATTAAGTTTCAATAGTCTAAAGCTTGTGAGAAAAATTTTCAAGAGTTGGAAAAAGAGGTTGACTAGTGCTCTGATTTTGAATTATACAGAGGGTACTCAAGGTTTTATGGTGTATTGTGATGCATTAAGAGTTGATTTGGGATGCGTGTTAATGCAAAATGAAAAGGTTATAGCTTATGCCTTTAGACAGTTGAAGGCCCATGAGAATAATTATCCAACCCATGATTTAGAGTTTGCTGCTATAATTTTTGCCTTGAAATTAAGAATTCATTAGTTGTATGGTGTTCATGTTGACATAGTAACTAATCACAAGAGCTTACAATATATGTTCACCTAGAAAGTTCTTAACCTTAGATAAAGGAGTTGGTTGAAATAACTTAAGGATTATGATCAAACACTTCGAAAATCCAAGTCGTGTTCTAGAGCCTAACACAAGTATAATAAGGCTTAGACACTTTTTTAAGGTATATTTAAATGAACACGAGTCATTTAGGAAGTTTAGAAACCAAAACGTCCAAAAACTAGTTCAATGAGGTGTTAGCATGCCGTAGCCTATTTGACTAGCTTTCAGGAGTCGAAAAATGATAAAAAATTGGTGGAAGAATGTCTAACATGTGTTTGAGTTGATTCATAGTTGAAACATTCGGAAATGACTCCAAAGGACCAAGCAAGGTCCCTTGAGGAGGACCCTTTCATTTTTGGGGTCAAAGACTGCCTGGGCAGTGTGCACCACTAAGGCAGTCGACGAGGCGTATGTTGATCGACGGGGTATCTATGCCATTCGTCGACCAACACTTATACAAATCCTTGAAGGACCTCTTTTGAACAGTCTAGTACCAAAACCATGGATGTGAAGCACGGGGGGGGGGGGGGGTTGTCCATCGATTGACCCACGGTCCGTCAATCGTGGTGTCGTCTATGAAGTTCTAGTTTTTTGCACTCTTTGACTTAGTTCTTATTAATTAATTAAGGGGTTAGGTTTTTATTTAGGGGTTAAGGAAAGCCTAATTAAGTTAATAAACACCCTATATAAAGACCCCAACCCCATTAAACTAATCTAAACTCTCATAACTCACAAACCCAAAACTCTCTTCCTTCTTTGTTCTTTCTCTCTTTAGTAGAACACCATTGAATCCCAAGCTAGGAGAGGATTTAAGGGATTTAAATAGTAAATTTTCACCATCAATATTCATCATTTAACAAAGTATGGGATCTAATTTACCTTTGAGACCTCTTTCCTCAAAGGGTTCCATCAAATTGATTTCAAAAGTTAAGTTTTCAAGTGTGTTTCATTCAATCTGAAAATTCATGTTATGAATTGGTTTGTTTAGATTTATTTTGGATATTGTGAATATATTAACATGTATTCTAACTCAATTATGATATGTCTTTATGTATTGGTCTAGTTGGTAGAAGATGACCGTTAACCTTAACCCTAGGTGATGATCTTGATATGAATTGTATTGTATTGGTTCAATTGACTTTGTTATTGATTGAATTGCTACTAGATGATGTCTTTATACTAATCATGAATTAATTAGGGTGATTTATGGTCTTTCATGCTAGTTCTTGAGAAGTTGATCTAGGTTATGAAATGTGTTGTGAATTGACCCCAGTATCTTGTCTTGAGCTATGATCTATTATTGAACTGTGATATAGTGATTCTTTTAGTCTTGTTATAATGTTGGTCATTTATTTATGATGATGTTTTAAACTAGTTGGTTTGAATTAAGGGTTCATGGTAAAACCTTAATGATGGATTATGAAGAAGACTTGGTAAGTCTTGTGATCCTTATTCTTTACGTTAAATTATGGTTAATTGTGATTAAGTCATGATGTCGTATTGGAGTATGCCTTGTATTAGGATTTATATGGTTGGTATGATGTTGAATTGAATTTCTTACAATGGTACATTAGGTGTTAGCTTAAGATTTAAATGTTATAAGAATGGTGAATGATTTACCAATGTGCCTTATTATGAAGTGATATGCTAATGTGGTAAACTCATTTGTATGAACTATTAAAAGAGGTTTTTACTCATGCAATTCTTATTGAGCTATGATGATGATGTTTATACAAGGATTAGACCCTATGACCTACATTAAGCTTTAATGATTAATAAAGACATTAAAGACATTTCAAAAAAGGACTCTAGCTTAGCACCGAGTGAACTAGAGTGAGGAGTGTCCTTTCCCACATAGGGAAGGTAGTATCACTAACGTACTCTTGAGATTGGAGAATACAATGCATATATCATAAGAGGGTCCCAACTACATCTCCTAGTTCTTGAACTATGTTGCCCCTATAGGAATACTAGATAATGGATCTACGAAGTTGCTATGTTCATGTTTTTGTACTACCTTGACAAGTAGTCCGCCTTCTTTTGGTGTAGGGCTCCATGAGACCGGATTCCACATTAGCTTATATGTTCTATGTCATTTAGAGCAAGATGTTCACATAAAGGTAAAATGAACTAAAGGATTGAACTCTAACTAAGATGACCTAAGAGGTTTAGCTTAGTCTAGGTAGGCGTATGAGACTCTACCTATACATTGCACTAGTTAACCTTGAGGGAAGTCTTAAGAGGATGTTGTAATGTATGTATATGCTTATAAATGTAGATGATATTTATACGATGATCTTAGATGATAATGATGATATGTGATGTCCGTTACTCCTATAAACATGTGTTTGGTCTACATTGTTAATTATAATGATATGTACTCTTTAATGCTATACTATGTGAAGGAGGAGGTTGATCATGATTCTTGTTGAGTTGCTTGATTATGTAAGGTTATGGGGCTTTGCTTGGTCATTGCACTTGTTGACTTAATAAGTGATGTGGGTAATTGTGTTGCTTTAGTTATGTTATAATGAACTCTTATTCATGCTTGTTGAGGTCATGACTTGATGGTTTAGTTGCTTTGAGTATATTTCTAATTACATGATATGCATGTTGACTTGACTAGTTTTGATGTTATTAGTCTTCTGATGTACATGCCTATGACTAAGTGAATATATGTTACTAAATTGGTATGCTCTTGTTGAATGAGCATAAAGGTTTTAATGAAAAATGCATAATTATTGAAATGTCCCTTTTCTTAGCATGATTTTAAGTATGTGTGCATATGGTCTCATATATAGTACAAGTGGTGTAACAACCCTATTTATTCCTTTTCCCCAACTTTTTAGGACT
Organism: Solanum lycopersicum; assembly: GCF_036512215.1. Taxonomy (NCBI): domain Eukaryota; kingdom Viridiplantae; phylum Streptophyta; class Magnoliopsida; order Solanales; family Solanaceae; genus Solanum; species Solanum lycopersicum. Next base: position 37,646,667 of record NC_090807.1, on the reverse strand, counting down.
CGGTCGTTGAAGGAATTTTAGAGACGACATTGAAGAAGACTTGGATCTCTTATTCATCCAAGTAAGGTTGGTCCTAAAATTTCCGAGGGAGATGCCACTATATAGATAATGGAGTTATTTTTAATTTAAGACTTCTGTGGGTCTTTCTTTTCCATTTAGTATGAAACATTGTATAGCCCATTTGAGGCGTTCTTACTTTGACGTATGGGCTAGGGACAATTTGATATACTCTTATTAAATGGTCATGACATGAGACGACTATTATGACTATGTTATGTTCTATATATAATTATGAATAAAAGTAGAAGACTAAGTAATCATCCTATACGAAGGGTTATATATAATTATGTTCAATAAAAGTAAAAGACTAAGTAATCTTCCTATACAAAGGGTCTATGTATACTCAATATATCTCTATTACATGTATGCGGAGGTCTATATAAACCTCCATGTTAAAATAGTAAATTTTTTAAATTTTCCACTAAATTTTACCTATGAATGTAATGATTTAATCTAAGAGGCTAGTTTTAGTCCTCAAGGAGGACGATGACGCCGGTTATGTCTAGGGTATTACCGGATATGACATATGACATGAGTATTCTCTACCACCCAGGTAAAGCTAATGTCGTTGCTAATGCTTTAAGAAGATTCAGTAGTACCGACCATATTGAGGAAAAAATAGAGAGTTAGCTAAAGATGTGCACAGACTTGCATGCCTGAGAGTCAGGCTTATGGACTCCACAAAAGGAGGAATAGTGGTGATCAATGGGGCTGAGTCATTATTGGTGTTTGAAGTGAAAGATATGGAAGACCAAGACCTCATGTTGTTTGATTTGAAAGCGAATGTTCATAAGCAAAGAGTATTGGCTTTTGAACAAAGGGGAGATGGTGTGCTGAAGTATCAAGTTAGATTATGTGTTCCTAGGGTGGATGGAATCCAAGAGAAGATCCTGGATGAAGCTCATTGCTCCATATTCCATTCATCTGGGTTCCACAAAAATGTACCGCAACTTGAGAAAAGTATATTGGTGGGAAGGCATAAACAAGGGAATTGTTGAGTTTGTTGCCAAATGCCCAAATTGACAACAAGTTAAAGTAGAATATCAAAGGCCTAAAGGTTTAGCTCAGAATATAAAACTTCCAGAATGGAAGTGGGAGATAATTAATATGGACTTCCTCACATGCTTGCCAAAGTCTCGCACACATTATGATTCAATTTGGGTTATTTTTTGATAGAATGAAAAAATCAGCCCACTTTTTTTCCAGTCAACACCACTTATTCGGTATAGGCTTATGCTAAGTTGTACATTCAAGAAGTGGTAAGATTTCATGGAGTTCCGGTCTCCATTTCAGATAGAGGTGTACAATTTACTGCTCAGTTCTAGAAGTCTTTCCAAAAAGGTTTAGGTTTAATGGTGCACTTAAATACTGCTTTTCATCCTCAAATGGATGGGCAAGCAGAGCATACCATCCATATTTTAAAAGATATGTTGAGAGCTTGTATGATAGATTTCAAGGGTAATTGGGATGATCACCAACCTCTCATAGAATTCTCTTACAACAACACCTACCATTCGAGCATCCAAATGGCTCCATATGAAGCTCTTTATGGTAGAAGATGCATATCTCCTTGGGTGGTTCAATGTCGGTGAAGCAGGGTTGATAGGACTAAATATAGTTTACCAAGCCATAAATAAGGTGAAGGTGATTAAAGAAAGGTTGAAGACGGAACAGACTCATCAAAAGTCCTACGAAGATGTGAGAAGAAGGCCATTGGAGTCTGAAGTGGATGATTGGGTATATCTGAAAGTTTCACCCATGAAGGGTGTTATTAGGTTTGGTAGAAAGGGCAAGCTTAGTCCTCGGACCTCATAGAATATCCAAGAGGATTGACAATGTAGCTTATGAGTTGGAGCTACCACAAGAGTTAACAATGGTTGAACCGGTATTTCATATCTCCATGTTGAAGAAGTGCATGGGTGATCCTTCATTGATTGTATCAACTGAGAATGTTGGGATTAAGGATAGTTTATCCTATGAAGAGATTATGGTTCAAATTCTATATCGCCAAGTTTGAAAGTTGAGAACAAAAGAAGTTGTGTCATTGAAGGTATTTTGGAGGAACCAATTTGTTCAAGAAGCGACTTGGGAAGTTTAAGAGGCTATGAAGAAGAGATATCCACATCTCTTTGAATTCATTGAAAATGCAAATCAAGTCACTAATTCTCTTCTTTGTAATTTATGAACTATGAGTAATCATGATTGTTATTTGCTTTGGATAGTTAAGTGTTGAACTTGATGTTACTACCCTTAGCATAGTGAAAGAAATCTCATTCGAGGACGAATGTTCCCAAGGGGCAGGTATTGTTACATCTTATAACTCATAATACCCAAGAATAAGCTAAGAAACTAAAATTATAACTTTTGAAAGAATAGTAAAAATGTGGAAAATTTCTTAACTGTAAAAAGTGAATTTTTGATCATTTTCAAATGACCATAACTTCTAGCTCAGCATGAGTTAGAATCAGTTCTCTATATGGTTGGAAAGCCTTGGACATATCTTTCCAATGCCGTTAAGTTTGGCCATTTTTGATATCATACGAAGGAGATATGCCTATCGAAAGTTGAGCAATTGGATAGAGTAAGGTCCCAAACCAGATTTTAGTAAGAGTAAACTTGTCATTTTACCCAACTATTTACTAATTCATTTTAAGAGTTTAGTAGGGGTAAAATTAAGCCTAAAGTGAGTTTTAGAAAAGTATTCACACTTAGGGATTGGGAGAAAAGAGAAGAGAAGAAGTATAAAGGAAAAAAGTTCAAGAATTCATCAAGAACGCCAAGATCGTTGAGTGGAATTCGTCGGGGATTTTAGAGCATATTGAATGATGAACATTGATGTTCTAGAAGAACAATGGCTGAATTCTTGTAAGTTGAGTTCTAGTATGCTTTTAGTTGACATAATTCGTGTTTTCGGGTTCTTATTCAAGTATAATCTATTGGGTATTGCGGTTATTAGTGATCCTATTGGGGGGAGATACATGTTTAGAAGGTTTAAAAAATAACGGAGAAGAAAAGTTAAAACACCCATCTGACAAGCCCTGGGGAGACACGCCTACAAGATACCCTCACGATAGTCTCTGTCCGTCAGGATTTGGTGTGGCTAGAGCCCCTCAAGATAGATTCTGTCCCTATAGCTCCACGTCTCTCAGAGCTCCAAGGACACCTGGAGACCTCGTTCTTTCCCCAACTGTTCGTACTAGTTTCTAGGTGATGTACCCACATTCTTAGTTTACTCCAACACTCTGAGGTACATCTAAACATCATGAAACTATACATAAACATTAGATTATGAACCTTGAATCCATAATTCAATTCAAAGAAAGTTAATATAAAGTCAAGGAAGTTAAGAAGTCAAGTCTAAAGCTAAGAAGTAAGTCAAAGTAAAGTCCTTAAAAGTTTTCAAGAGTCGTGTTTAAACATATTGACTTTATCTTAAGACTCAAGTTTGAAGCTAAGTGAAGAGTAAGTTGAAGTTCTTTTATTCAAAGCTATATGGGGACTAAGTATTCCCAAAGAGATTTAAAATGTTTTAACATTTAACTGGTAAGGAAACTTTGATTTCTAAGGAGCCTTAGGGCAAATTTTTAGAAAACAATGTATCCACCATGGGTATAAAAGGTTCATACTTTTTTAATGAAACCTTTCACAGTAAACTAGTGGATCGATTAGGTAGTTTAGGTCTTATATGTTTGGCCAGATATAGGATGCGCTGATAGAGTGATATAGATCATTGTATCATCACTATAACTTTTATGTGATGATTGTCGGTTAGAGAAACTCCCACATAAGTTATTGTATTCTTGTATGTATTAGTTTACTTGTATTTTTACATACATACCATAGTTAAATTGTATCTTGCATACATTCAGTGTTTACATTATGTATCAGGCAGTCGTTTCTCATATGTTACTTTAAAATTTGCATTAAATGGAAATGAATTAAGTTATTCGTGAGTTGAGCAATGACGAGGTAAGTATTCCTTCTTACTATTTTTCAAGCTTAGGTGTTATTAGCATTCCAACTTTCATACTCATACAATCAAAGTAGTAATTCCAGTTGGCTAAGATCATATTATGATGAAGACACAGGTAAATAGGATCAGATATCGACATACCCTTGATCCAGTGAGCAACTCAGAGTTAGTTGGTGAGCCTCCCTTTATTTAGGAGGACATATTTTAGTTAATTGATTTAGTATTTAGTTGTTAGGATAATTGATGGTCCTTTCCTAATATGCATATTTATTTTAGAGGCTTCATAGGCAGATGGTACTAGTTTTCTTAGTCATTTCCTTTAACTTATAATTTACTTGAGTTATATCTTATTTTAGGTTGCCATTTTGGCTAGCTACTTCTTTTAAGATATTTCCTTGAGTTATATCTTATGTTTAAGTCTTTCGTTGAGTTAAGTAATCCAGGCCAAGGGTTCGTTCAAGGCTAGCAATGGTCATCAGGTGTCAGTAATGTCCAGGGTTAGGGCGTAATAGGTAACAACACATCACAGCTCCGTGCCAGCCCTAAATATATTCAGTTAATTAGAAATGTGAGATCATTGAACCATTATATTTTTTATATACCTATATAACCATATGTCACCCAATCGACCCTTTAATATTTATTGTTCTTACTGTTGTGTTCATTTCAATCATAATCACCTTATTATTTCATGAGTGTATAGAGAATGTACTTTTTACAATAATTCTCTTTGAAGTGGCTTGCACTTCGCACTCACATAGGTGATTTCTTACCGTGACATCACGTAGATACACTATTTGGTTAAATATCCCAAACTTATCAAGTCATTAAAACCTTTAAGTTTTATCAACTCATTAACAAGTATTAATATTTTTTTTTCTTTTCAAACATTATCTTCATCATAAGAATGGATTGAATTGATTTACAATGTTGAACCGTCAGTCACAACTTTGTTTTCTCGTTGAACCTAGATCTTAGGATCGCCAGTCTACTAGGTAGAGTTACCACTGTGATGTCTTGTCCTAAGTCGTAAACACATTCCCTTAGATACATTTTCAATTGCCTATATCATTAGGTCTTTCATTAGTTGATCTGACATATTATCTCTTGACTCACATAGTCGATTGTGATAATTTCACTAGAGAGAAATTGTCTTACGGTATAATGTCTCCGTCATAGATGATAATATTTCCTATTTTACATGACGCTCCCTTGATTACCTATTGGTGTTTGAATATCACAGTGTATGCATATAGGTCCCACAGGGGTAGTTTTATATTGTTTTAGTAAACCTATATAAGACTTTTTAATTCATTAACTAACTCATTCATTTCAAAAAATCCCAAAACCCAAATCCATAACCAACTTTTCCTCAAACAAATTCTCTCTAGAATTCCGTGGAAGAAGAAGCAGCAAGGTGAAGCTAGGGAATAGATTGTGTTTTCCTCTGGGGTACCCTATTTAGTATTGTCGTAAGGGTAGCTTCCTACCACAAGCTTTGTTGCGAACCTGAACTGATTCAGGAGGCCTTCTTTATTTCCTCTAATGTTATGTTCTTTATTTCAACCACCTCATTTGATTGTGGTGTGTAGGCTGCAGTAGTTTGATGAATATTATCATATTCTAAACATATCTCTGCAAAAGGAGATTTTTATTCACCACCCTTACCACTCCAAATCATTCTTATATTTCGATTTAATTGATTCTCTACCTTAATCTTGTATTGATCAAATGCAACAATTTCTCCATCCTTACTATTAAGCAAATAAACACAACAATATCGAGTGCAATCGTGAATAAATGTTACAAAGTACTTTCTCCCACCACGAGATGATATTGACCTCATATCGTATATATTTATGTGAGTTAAGTCTAGAGGATTTGAATACTTGTCGACAAACTTATAAGGATGTTTACAAACCTACATTCAACACAAATTTTATATTTCGATTTATCACACTTGAAGTCAACAATACTTCTAAAGAAATGAATTTTTCCATTTTGTTATTTTTAATTTTATAGTCAAAAACTTTTGCAATAACAAACTTCTTGAAACATGCATCTTCCATTTTGTGTTTATTCTCAACTACATTTCATAATTCTTTGAAGTTTTCAGTTCACTGAAATTCATACTCTAAAGCACTTAAAATGAATTCCTTACATAGGAAGTGTCTCTGTTTTCATACTTCAATAATCATGAATTTTCCTCTAATAGAAATTTCTTCATTGATAAATTTCTACAGATCAAGAGTGGTGAACCAGAAAGATAAACGTTGTTGCCATCATTTGAAATTCATACCAGGGAAGTTTTTCATCATATGGGGATGGTAATAAAAAAAATCTAGGATTTCTAGTTGTTTAAAACCTTTCCCAACTAGTCTAAACTTATATTTAATAATAGGTCCATCCGGTTTCAACCTTTTTATCGTAAGACTCATTTCCAACTAATTTTTTTACAACTCGATGGTAAATAAACTAACTTCCAAGTTTTATAATAAATTAGTGATTGCATTTAATCATTCAACATCTTTCCAAAAAATGGAGTCATGTGAAGATAAAACTTCTTTCAAAGTGAGAGGGTCATCTCCAACATTAAAAATATAAAAAATAGGACTATAATCTTTTTTTTTCTAACTCAAGTATTTTACCTTTTTCTTAACTCGAAATCATCAATCTCGTTATTTTCCAAAGTAGAAGTAGAAGAAGTAGCTAGTGATAAATTTTTTTTAATTCCTTTGACCCCACTATTTTTAGAATTAAATGGAAAATTATTCTCATGAAAAATTGCATCACTTGATTCAATTATAATATTATCTTCAAGACTTATAAATCTATATGGGTACTATTTGAAGCATAACAAAGAAAAGCACAAGTAGTAACTTTCTTATCCAACTTTGTAATGTCCGGATCCATGTAACACCATATAATTTTTTGAGCTATGATTGGAACCATACTCATGGTGAGTAGTATTTAACCAAGGAACTTAAAATTTCTCAATTGATAAGGTCACTATATGTATCACCTTGAGTTCCAAGAAGAATTAAAGAGAATTAATTCAACTCATTCCTAAGTTCTTCAAATTTGTGGTAAACTTTAAAACACCATAATGTTCATTACAAGATGATTTACGTGTACCATAAGAAATAAAATGAATGATATTTTAATTATATTTCTAACTCCACCTAGTTTGTTAAGTTTCGAGTTCAGATGAGTGAGATATGCCCTTTTGAAGTCAGACTCTTCAATTAAGGAAAGTTACCCGAAAATAGTGAGGGATATTTTGGTCTTTTCCTTATCCAATCATATTTAAATCGTTATTAGTAAGGTTTTAGAGTTCTAATATGATTAGATTCAGTTTTATTATCCTAATAATCACCTAGGTTTTTAGTTGAGAGTTCATGAAGAGAATAGAAGAGAAAAGAGGAGAAAAGAGAAGAAGAGGGTCAAAGCGTTTGTCGAGATTCTTGAGTTTCGTTATGGATATCTCCAAGGGTTTGCCCCCTGGGAGTTATGTAAGTTTCCATAGTGTTTGGTATTTTCACATTCACACCAAACATGATTTTCATATTCAAATTCGTCCATAAAGAAATAAACATTTAAGTTCTTGATAAGTGTTCTTAAAGTTCATTCTAAATCTTGCTTTGTTGAGGTTTTGATAAATTCTTGAGATGAAAGTGAGTGTTTTGAGGTATGTATTGAGTAGATTAGTGTGTACTTCTGTTGAGAAATTGAATCCAAGTTATTGGAAAAGAAACTGTATGAATCTAGGCGAACTAGGCTGAGAAAACGAGTAAAGAAAGTCGTCGGGGTTTTCTAGGTTGGGGAATGGAGCACTGCACCTTCCAGTGTATCCCAACCACACCTCTTTAGGTATAGGGCTGGTAAAATGCGCCACTCAGGCATCACGGTTGCCTGCCCGTACCCCTTCTCTGTCGTTTCGCTCGTCTAAGTCCTTTAAAAGGGTACCTTCGTGCCCTATACATACTAAACACTATAAACTACTCCTAAATACCTAAAAATCATTAATAACAAGAACAATAAACTTGAAATCAAAATTTAAATTCAAGGTGGAGTTAAGGTTAACACTTGAGAGTTCTTTCGAACATTTTTAGAAATTCCCTTTGAGTCTTTTTGATGAGTCTTCTACGAATTCAAATAACTTGATTCAAGACTCAAGCAAGTGAGTATGAGAATGAGGAAAATGTACTAATGAGTTTACTTTAACATCACAATATCCTTCACATCATGAACATAACTCTTGAATTCATAATTCAAATACAAAAGAGAGATTTAAGAGTAGAGTTCAAGAAGTTCTTTGAGTTAATTATGAATCATATGAGATCAACTATTGATTTTGAGTTAAGATTGAGGAAGTAAGTACGATAATTAGAAGTTTTGTATTCGAGTTTCATATTCTTTTATAGACCCTCTAGTTGAGTCGCTCATGCCTATAAATTTTGCATGAACTTCATAAATGGAGTATCTTTGAGAGGAATAGTATCTTCAAGTTCTAGGTTTTGAGTATTGAGTTCCTACTCCATTTTGAGATTTTATTTCGTAATTATGGTACTGTTAGTCGAGCATTCTGGAGATGAGAAGTGTCTTTGAGTCCTTGAGTTGAGTAGTTTATTACCACAATTCCTCATGAACCCTTAGTCGAGAATTTTTAAAATGAGTATTAGCATTGAAATTCTTGAGTTCTCGAGTATTGAGTTCTATGTATGGTCATTTAAAACCCCAAATTGAGTTGTTCACGCCTTTTAATTTGGCATGAACTGTATTCTGTGAAGTCTTTTACATATTTTTCTGAACTTGTTTTAAGACTTGAGCACTTGAGTTGAGAAAGAGTAGAATCAATTTTTTTTTAAATTCAAAATGATATATGGGAACTAAGTAGTACAAGAGTAAATGTTTTCACCTTTACAAGAAGAGGAAACTGAGATTTCGAAAAAAGTTTTGATCAGTTTGAGTAACATTTCTTTCTAGAAAAACATCTTGAGTAATAATCTCAAACCAGTTATGTTTTTAAACATATGAGATGAGTATATTTTTGGGAGTAGTATGGAGCACCAATATGGGGACGATTTCAGTTAAATTAAGTCTCCATAAGCCATGTAACAAACGTGGGTAGAAAGGGTCATACGTTTTAGAGGATTCCTTTATGATTTTAAACATAAATTATTGGATACACTTAGTTGAGAGGTTTTATACCCCGACAAGTTATAGGACAGTTCTCGGAGCGTGAACAAAATATTATATCATCATATAGCTCATAGTGATGATTTTTGATTAGAGAATCTCCCACAGAGTCATATTATATTTTATTCTATACAAATTGAGTTGTTATTGTGTTATTCAGTACATTGAGTTGCTATGTACTGTTTTAAAAGCTTTCCATATATTGCAACATTTATTGTTTCTTTATATTGAGTTGAGTATCAAATCTTTGAGTTGAGTATTATATTCTTGAGTTGAGTTTAGTTTAATGAGTTCAAAAGATGTAAGTATGTTTTCTTTTATCAAGTTCAAGTTTATTTTATGCTTTAAAATTTCCCTTATATGCTCGTACATTTCATGTACTAAGCCATTTGGTCTGCATCATTTCATCATGCAGATACATGTATACAAGATCATCAACATGTATTTCGTTGATACCACATGCAGTTCGAGTTATCTGTGGTGAGCCTCTTAGCTTCCGAAGGATGTTATTATTTGTTTTTAATTTTGTTAGGATGTCGTTGTTTTTTTCCCCACTTCCATCATTGTCATTTAGAGGCTTCATAGATAGACAATAGATTTTGGGAAGTCTGTTTCATTTATTTTATTAAATATTTTACATACTTGAGTTGCCTATTTCTGGCGAGTTGAATATACTATTTTATTTAAATTTTACCTTTTGAGTTAACGATTTTGTAATTGAGTTCAATGAATTTTATTCAGTTTTAAGCTTTGTATGCTTCATTCAGTCTTCCACTTGTAGTAAGCCATGATGAGGGTTCGCTAGGGGAGTAGAAATAGTTCTCGAATGTCGGCCACGTCCAGGGTGTAGACTTGGATCGTGACATTCCATAAGCCTCACAAAGGATAGACAATGAAAACTCATTGTTCTAAAAAACAGGGCTTGTGACCTTTCCACAATTCAAAAGGTGTCAACTTTGACTTTTTATGAGGCACACGATTCAACACATAACAAGCAGGTAAAAGAGCTTCACCCCATGAATTTAAAGGTGCATTTGACTTAATAAGCATGATATTGATTAGTTAAATCAAAGTTCCATTTTTCCTTTTCGCTACAATATTAGACGAAGTAGAATAAGGAAAATTAGTTTGAATGAAACTCATTTAATTCATATACATGACCTCTATCACTTCTATTTTTTTTAAAAAAATCTTCCAAACTGATTTTAAACTTGATTAAGATACACTTTAATGTTTTCAAAAGCATCACTTTAATTATTCATCAAGTAAACATATGTAAAATTAGAAAAATTATCAGTGAAAGTAATAAAGTATCGATTACCTCCACAAGTTAAAATTCTTCCAAATTCACAAATATCACTATGAACTAATTCTAAAAATTTAGTATTTCATTCAATATGCAAATGAGGCCTTATAGTGATTTTCGCTTTACTACAAGCCTCACACTTTTCAAAATACCCTAAACTACTCATGATTCCAACATAACGATCATTAATATGACATAAAAGAACATGCCAAAATTTAGTAGAACAAAACATATTTACAAAATTAGAAACTTTATTCATTTTAATGTTTAGTTTGGTCATCCCATCACAAGCATACCCTTTTCCACAAAATACTCTTCTTCACAATTACATATAATCAAATTAAATAAACCTTTTAACCTCTCTATTATGAAAAAAACTAGAAATCAATTTTTTTCTCATGGAAGTAGTATAAAATACATCTTTTAAAGTCTAGAGGTAAAACACAATTCGACATCTCCCATTTCAAGCAATTGAGTAGTGTGAGAATCACCAAGCATGATGGTTTTGGACTTCTAAAAATGAGTATATTCTTAAAACTAATCTTTGTTATAACAGATATGACATTTTGCACCAGAATTAACCCACCATACATCAACACTCTCAACCATGTTTATGTCTGTAATAACAGGCACAAAAAGTTTTCAGTAACGTTTTCTTGAGGTGTAGAACCACATATCTGAAATCTGAAAAATGGAGCAATATGCCCACTCTCCCCACAATCAAAATAAATCTTTTATCTTGAAGTTATTTATTTTTTGCTAGGTTAGTTTCACCATTATTTTTCTTGGGAGGTCTACCACTATTTTTTTTTGAATTTTTTCTTCTTGGGCTTCATATTAGTGTTTGAAGAACAGTAAGAATAATGTTTATAACTGAATTCTTTTGTATATTTTTCTTCACGATTTACAGCTTTCATATATATACAAGTAGCTGGTTACTACGACTTCTACCTATTGTAGGAAACAAATATATATACAAGGTAAAAGAGATATTCCCTTATTATGGATCCCTACAATCATGATTTACTATAATCATGGTGATACTCCTACAATCATGCTAATACTCCCCTTCAAGTTGGTGCATACATGTCTCTCATACAAAACTTGTCAATAACTACATGAAATATCCTCCCTGAGACTGCCTTTGTAAGAATGTCTGTAAGTTGACTTTCTAACTTGACAAATAGAAACTGAATAATCTTTGGGTCCAAATTCTCTTTGATAAAATGACTATCAGTTTCAACGTGTTGAGTGCGATTATGTTGTACTGGGTTTTGAGCTATTTGGGTAGCAGTTTGTTATCAAAAAATAAACTTTTAGACCTTGAACATTCAATTCCAAGATCATGTAGCACTCTTTTAATCCATAACAGTTCACATAAGCCATGTGTCATTCCTCAAAATTATGCTTCCGCACTTGACTTAGCAATAACCTTTTTTTCTTGCTTCTCCAGGTGAAAACATTTCCTTCCATAAACATGAAATATCCTGAAGTGAATTTTCCGGTTGATTGATCTCCTTTCCAATCTACATCGGTGTAACCTTTAATGGTGGCGGCCTCATTTTTTAGTACAATAAACAATTTCCAAGGTCACCTTTAAGATATCTAAAGATTCTATAAAGTGATCTCATGTATTCCTCAGTTGGAGTGCATAAATTGGTTACCACGCTCACAACATATGCAATGTCAAGCTTGGTATGTGTTAGATGAATCAACTTTCCCACTAGTCGTTGATAATGACTTATGTCTACAAAAAAATTGCCGGAAGAAATTTCAACTGAATGATTCATCTCCATTGGTGTTTCAATTGGTTTGCATGTTAACATCCCTTTTTAATTCAACAAATCCAACACATACTTCCGCTGTCACAAAGAAATCCAGATTTGATCGTGATACTTCAATACCAGAAAAAATATTGTAGGTGTCCTAGGTCTTTCATTTAGAACATGGTGGCCAAATACCTTTGTAGTTTCTCCATTTCTCCAACATAATTGTTAGTCAAGGCTATATAATCTACATACACTATTAATGTTGTAATTTTTTATCCTCCTTGTTTGACAAATAAAGTGTGATCAGAAATACTCTGTGTATAACCAACCAACTTCATTGCTGAAGTAAACCTTCCAAACAAGGTTCTGAGTGATTGTTTAAGCCCATAAAACAATCTCTTCAATATAAGTACTTTACCATCATTTACATATCATATTTAAAACTAGGTGGAATCTCCATAAAAACTTCTTCCTCTAGGTAACCATTCAAGAAAGTATTCTTTATGCCAAACTTTCGAAAAGGCCAACTTCGATTCACTGCCATTAATATGAGGATGCGGATGGTATTACGCTTAGCAACTGGTGCAAAAGTTTCTTGATAATCAACTCTATACTTTTGTGTGTAATATTTTGCCACCAACTATGCTTTATACCTGTTGATGCTTCCTTCAACTTTTAAGTTTTACAGTGTGTACACATTTGTATTAGACATGTCTCTTCCCTTTCGACAATGAAACCAGTTTCAAGTTGAGTTATTTTCCAAAGCCTCCATCTCTTCATTCATTGCTTTCATCCACTTCAGATCCGTTAATGCTTATAGCACATTATTAGAAATAGACACTTTGGACAATTGATCAAGATTTAGGGCATATGACTTTGAAAGTCTATGAGTAGATGTAACAGTATTGATAGGATATTTAACATTCACTCTAGCATCAGGTTTATATTGTTTCTTTGGGACACCCATATTGATCTTTGTGGTTATCAGGAGGGTAACGAACAATTTGAGAGGGAATCATTTGTTACTTATGATCCAACATTAGCTTGATTATTTTGAGAAGGAGGTTCCTTGATTAATGGTGTTAACGCAAGCTCTTCTTATGGATCTTCATCACCGTTATTCATAGATACATTTGGCAAACTTGGAGCATCTACATTGGGCTGATCATTGGTTACTTGAGGTGTATTTAATTATTTTTCAATGGCCTCTAATTCTGAAAAAATAATTTCACCTTTTAAATATCCGTTGTTTGTTCCATATAGCTCAGTCTCATCACTTGAGTTCTGCCCCCTGAAGAGATGAGCTCAAAACTCCCCCCTGTAGTATGGCTCAGTTTCATGGAAGGATACATCTAAAAATACTTGATATTTTTTCATGCATGGATAATAATTTGTATAGCCCTTTTGAAAATATGAATATCCAACAAAATACATTGTTGGCACAATGATCTAATTTGTTTTGTAAGACTTTGGGAATATGAACATATACAGTACACCCAAAACCTCCTGGTTCGAGATTCGGCATATGTGGAATGGAGCAAACAGAGTTCAATTTATCTTGTGAAGTTTGGAAGTCAATAACTCGGGAAGGAACTCAATTGGTAAGATACACAGCAAATTTGACTGCCTCCCCCCAATAAACCATGGCATCTTCATCCCAAAAAGAGATGCACGTATTACCTCCATAAGTTGTCGATTCTTCATTTCTGCCAACCCATTTAGTTGTGGTGTTACGTACAAGAAGTATGGTGTCGTATTTCCAACTAGCTTAAATATTCACTAAATAAAGCATCAAAAAGTTCCATAGCGTTATCTAATTGCCAAGTTCGAATTTTATGATGATATTTGATATGGACCATATTGTAGAATTCCTTAAATGCCATATATGAATCACTCCTTTTACGATGCAAAGATACCCATGCAAACCTAGTGCATTAATCTATAGAAGTCATAAAATAACGAGCATTTGAGAGGGATGGAACCTTTGCAGGTCCCCAAATATAAGAATGTATGACACCAAAAGGCTACGAACATTTAGTTAAACTGGATGACTATGGAACACGCTGATTTTTTGCCACATCACATTTGAGATCTGAAATATCTAAACCAAAAAACAAACTTGGCCTAAGTATCTTAAAGTACATAAAGCAAATGTGGCCGAGCCGCCTATCCCATAACGAAACACTATCACGAGTCTTCTCAATCCCACTCGTATGAAATGCATGATGAAATTTTCTTTTTCCATCTTCAGTCAACTCCAAATAATACAACTCATTTCATTTAACACCATAAGAAAGAGTCCTCCGTGTCAAAATGTCCTGAAAACATAGAATGAAGGCAAAAAAAATACGGTACAATGGAGTGTTTAGGTAATTCTGCAAACTGATAAAAGATTATAAGAAAGATTGGGAACTACTAGGACGGTATCAAGAGCCAAAGTATTAGAAATAAAAATTGATCCCTCTCCTATAATAGGAGATGTACTACCATTTGCGATAGAGGTGTCAGATTGAGATAACGATTTAAAAGTCTATAATTTGGTGGAATCGCTTATCATATGATCAATTGCTCATGTGTCAATAATCCAAGAAGTATTCTTAGTTGTGAAAAAAAATACATCCACCTTACCAAAAATACCTAGATGAACACATTGGCGATGGGTTACGATTTTTCTTCTTGGGTGGATATGTGGTGTCCTTGCAATAGCAATTGATACACCGACGTTGCTATTTTTTCTAGCCTACTTTGAGAAATCCCACAAGTCAGGGTATCTGATAATCTCATAGCCTAGTTGTTTCGAATGTCCTTTCTAACCATAATGATTACAAATAAAATCTTTACATTTTCCCGATGACAAGTTTGCGCCCTTTGTTTCGGTGATTTGCAATGGCAGAGCTTTTAGGAATTGCGCGAGAAGTTCCCATGGTCTGCCTTTGTTGAAATTCCTCTCTAATGTATGCATATGTACTTTTCAGATCCAACTTTGGATCCTTCCATATAATCTCACCATGAACTTTATCAAATTCTACGTCAAGTCCATTGAGGAATATATGAACTCGCAACCTAACCATAATGGAATGTTTCTGTAGGACTCCTGCAACTTCTTTCTCCTGTGCGACTATTCAATGGTCGATTTCCTGAAAGATTTAAACCAGTTCACTTTAGAAAGTATACAGAGGTCTACCACTCTATTTGACTGTGAAAGATTTTTTATTCCACTCAAACAAACAGGTTTCATCATATCCATCATAGAAGGTTTTAGCAATAGGTTCCCATATGTCCTTGGTTGTGGAGAGTCGGATAAATTGCTACATAAGATAAAGGCTCACTAAATTAATGAGTCAACTGTTCAGTCTTTTGTTGTCAGTAATCTATGTTGCATAACTCGGATCATTCGCTATTCGTTTCACTTTATCTCTTGCCAAAAACCCAAATTTATTTCGTGCACCAATGAGCATCTCCATCAATTTTGACCAGAGATAAAAAAAATTCATCAAGAACAATATTCATTGGGAAAGTTGAGTTATCGTGATAGACAATGACAGATTGTGGAAGAGGTGGGTGTCTGGTCTCCCTTGCGAAGAAAAAATTTATTCGGGTGTCGTTCCGATTCAATTCGATGTTGGTGCATTGATACCATGATGTACGGTAAAAATAATGTTGGTAACTTAATTCTTCTGTATTTTCTTCAGGATTTATAGCTTATATATATATATATATGTATGTATGTATGTATATATATATATATATATATATATATGTATGTATGTGTGTGTATATATATATATATATATATGTATGTATATATATATATATATGTATGTATGTATGTAACGGCTTACTAAGACTTCTACTTATTCTAGGAAACAAATATATATATACAAGGTAAAAGAGATATACCCTTATTATGTATCCCTACAATCATGATTTACTATAATCATGTTGATACTCCTATGATCATGCTAATATTTGTGAGGTTCATGAGTAGTATTATTTGAAACAATTAAATTTACCTTTGTTGTGATGTTGCTCTTTTCCAATTGTAAAACTGTATTTTGTCTTCTTGGATCTTCTTTCATGCGGATTTTCATTATCCATGTTTCAGTAGAGGTTTCCTTTTATTTGTATTGTATAATTTTTTGAAATTCCTTCAAATAGGTGGAAGTTTATCTACTATGCCACAAACAATAAGGTTGTATAAAATTTTGACCTCCTCGGACCCGAGCTCTCCAACAATCATTATAAAGTCTTCAGCTTGGTCTACCACTGATTTGTTATCCACCATTTTGAAACAAAAATCTACTAGCCGCATATTTTTTTTTGCTCCTGCCACTTGGTATCATACTTACGCTACAATAATTTCCAAATTTTGTTTGAACTAGAGTAAGTTTTATCATAATAATCATAAAAATTATCAAATAGATAATTATGAATGTAATACCAACACATATACGAATCAACATCATATTTTTCCACTTCTCTTGATGAGAAATAGTTTCATCATCATTCATAGAGGTGATGTCAATTTATTATGATTCTTGTTTGTTAACATATTAGATAAATTGAGAAGACTTAAGTTGAAAAGTATTTTACCCTTCCATATCTTGAAATGTTTACCATGAAACCAAAATGACTTGTTAAGGTCTCTCATATTGACATTGCTAGTTCTTTCAATTGTAGCCATTGTGAATCCCTTAAAATTTTAAGTGAAAAGTACAAGATTAAAAAAGATTACAACTGAAAATGAAATGATGTAACAAAAATCTCTTTGGACTGAGGCGGAACTTTTAATTGAGTATCATATCTTTATGAAATGATGAATCATTTATTTATTCTGTATCTTGAGTTGAGTATCCAGAGTTAAATATCTTGAGTTGAGTAACTTTGAGTCTAGTATCATATCATTGAGTTGACTATCATATTCTTGAGTTGAGTTTAGTTTAGTGAGTTCAAAAGATGTACGTATGTTTTCTTTTATCAAGTTCAAGTTTATGTTTATGCTTTAAAATTTCCCTTACATGCTCGTACATTTCATGTACTGAGCCATTTGGTCTGCATTGTTTCATGATGCAGATACATGTACGCAAGATCATCAACATATACTTCGTTGATACCACATGCAGTTCGAGTTATCTATGGCGAGCCTCCTTGCTTCCGAAGGATGTAATTATTTGTTTTCAATTTTGTTAGGATGTCGTGGTTTTTTTCCCCACTTCCATCATTGTCATTTAGAGACTTCATAGATAGACAATAGATTTTGAGAAGTTTGTTTCATTTATTTTATTAAATATTTTACATACTTGAGTTGCCTATTTTTGGCGAGTTGAATATACTATTTTATTTAAATTTTACCTTTTGAATATACTACAAAACATGGCTTGTGACCTTTCTACAATTCAAAAGGTGTAAACTTAAACTTTTTATGAGGCACACAATTCAACACATAACAAGCAAGTACAATAGCTCTACCCCATAAATTTGAAGGTGGATTTGAATGAATAAGGATTATATTAGTTAGTTAAATCAAAGTTCCATTTTTCCTTTCCGCTACATTATTAGAAGAAGGAGAATAAGGAAAATTAGTTTGAATGAAATTCATTTGATTCATATTCATGACCTTTATCACTTCTAATTTTTTTTAAAAAAATTCTTCCAAACTGATTTTAAACTTTATGGAGAGGTACTTTAATGTTTTCAAAAGCATCGCTTTAATTATTCATCAAGTAAACATATGTAAAATTTGAAAAATCATCAATAAAAGTAATAAAGTATATTTTACCTCCACGAGTTAAAATTCTGTCAAATTCACAAATATCACTATGAAATAATTCTAAAAATTTAGTTTTTCATTCAACATGCAAATGAGGCCTTATAGTGATTTCCGCTTTACTACAAGCCTCACACTTTTTAAAATACCCTAAACTCGTGATTTCAACATAACGATTATTAGTATGACACAAAAGAACATGCCAAAATTTAGTAGATCAAAACATATGTACAAAATTAGAAACTTTATTCATTTTAATGTTTAGTTTAGTCATCCCATCACAATCATACCCTTTTCCCACAAAAATACTCTTCTTCACAATTACATATATTCAAATTAAATAAACCTTTTAACCGCTTTATTATGAAGAAAACTAGACATCAAATTTTTTCTCATGGAAGTAGTATAAAGTACATCTTTCAAAATTAACACCCTTCCAGAGGTAAAACACAATTCGACATCTCCCATTTCAAGCAATTGAGTAGTGTGAGAATCACCAAGCATGATGGTTTTGAACTCCTAAAAATGAGTATATTCTTAAAACCAATCTTTGTTACAACAGATGTGACAGTTTGCACCAGAATTAACCCACCATACATCAACACTCTCAACCATGTTTATGTATGTAATAACAGCCACAAAAGGTTTTCAGTAACGTTTTATTGAGGTGTAGAACCACATTTCTGAAATCTGAAAAATGGAGAAATATGCTCACTCTCCCCACAAACAAAACATATCTCTTGTCTTGAACTTATTGATTTTTTTGCTAGGTTAGTTTCACCATTATTTTTCTTGGGAGGTCTACCACTAGTTTTCTTGAATTTTTTATCTTAGGCTTCATATTAGTATTTGAAGAACAGTAAGAATAATGTTAGTAACTGAATTCTTATGTATATTTTTCTTCATGATTTACATCTTTCATATACATACAAGTAACTGGTTACTACGACTTCTACCTATTCTAGGAAACAAATATATATACAAAGTAAAAGAGATATTCCCTTATTATGGATTCCTACAATCACGATTTACAATAATCATGGTGATACTCCTACAATCATGCTAATACTCCCCCTCAAGTTGGTGCATACATGTCTCTCATACAAAACTTGTCAATAACTACAAGAAATATCCTCCCTTAGACTGCCTTGTAAGAGTGCCTGTAAGTTGGCTTTCTGACTTGACAAATGGAAACTATATAGTCTTTGGGTGCAACTTCTCTTTAATAAAATGACGGTCAGCTTCAACGTGTTGAGTGCGATCATCACAAAATAAACTTCTAGACCTTGAACATTCAATTCCAAGATCATGTAGCACTATTTAATCCATGACAGTTCACATAAGCCATGTGCCATATCTCAAAATTATGCTTTCGAAACTTGACTTAGCAACAACCTTTTGTTTCTTGCTTCTCCATGTGACAATATTTCCTTCCACAAACATGAAATATCCTGAAGTGAACTTTCCGGTTGATTGATCTCCTGCCCAATGAGAATCAATGTAACCTTGGACCCTCATTTTTTAGTACAATAAACCTTTTCCAGGGGCACCTTTAAGATATCTCAAGATTCTATTAAGTGGTCTCATGTGTTCCTCAGTTTGAGTATGCATAAATTGGCTTACCACGCTCACAATATATGCGATGTCTGGCCTGGTATGTTTTAGATGAATTATCTTTCCCACTAGTCGTTGATAACGACTTATGTCTACAAAAAAATTGGCAGAAGAAATTTCAACTGAATGATTCATCTCCATTGGTGTTTCATGGTTTGTATGTTAGCATCCCTATTTCATTCAACAAATCCAATACATACTTCCGTTGGCACAAAGAAACTCTAGATTCGATCGTGATACTTCAATACCCAAAAAATATTGTAGGTGTCCTAGGTCTTTCATTTAAAAAATGGTGGCCAAATACCTTTGTAGTTTCTCCATTTCTCCAACACAATTGTTAGTCAAGGCCATATCATCTACATACACTATTAATGTTGTAATTTTTTATCCTTATTATTTGACAAATAAAGTGTGATCAAAATTACTTTGTGCATAACCAACCAACTTCATATCTGAGATAAACCTTCCAAACCAGGTTCTGAGTGATTGTTAAAGCCCATACAACGATCTCTTCAATTGAAATACATTACCATCCTGTACATATCATATTTAACACCAGGTCAAATCTCCATAAAAACTTCATCCTCCAGGTAACCATTCAAGAAAGCATTCTTTAAGCTAAAACATCGCAAAGGCCAATATCGATTCACTGCCACTGATATGAGGATGCAGACGGTATTACGCTTAGCAACTGGTGCAAAAGTTTCTTGATAATCAACTCCATACTTTTGTGTGTAACCTTTTGCAAAAGCTTCTTGATAATCAACTCCATAATTTTCGTGCATGGATAATAACATCTATAGCCCTTTTGAAAATATGAATATCCAAAAAAAATACATTGAGGTAGTACAATGATCTAATTTGTTTTGTAAGACTTTGGGAATATGAACATATACAGTACACCCAAAAACTCCTGGTTCGAGATTTAGCATATGTGGAATGGAGCAAAAAGAGTTCAAATTATCTAGTGGAGTTTGGAAGTCAATAACTCGGGAAGGAACCCGATTGGAAAGATACACAACAAATTTGACCTCCTCCCCCCAATAAAACTGTGGCATGTTCATCCCAAAAAGAGATGCACGTACTTCCTCCATAATTTTTCTATTCTTCCTTTTTGCCAACCCATTTTGTTGTGGTGTATACATACAAGAAGTATGGTGTCGTATTCCCAACTTGCTAAAATATTCACTAAATAAAGCATCAACTAATTCCACGGCATTATCTAATTATCGAATTCTAATTTTATGTTAATATTGTTGGATTTTAAAAAAGGTGTGAATGGAAAATGAAGAGTTGAGACTTTTATAAAGATTTGCGACTTTGATGAAAAGTTGTGACTTTTATGAAAAGTTGCAACTTTTATGAAAAATTGTGACTTTTATGGAAAGTTGTGACTTTTATGAAAGGTGACGACCTTTCTGAAAGATTGTGACTTTTCCAAAGGTTTGTGACCTTTCCAGTAAGGCACAATAAGAACCTTTTCGCACTACCCTTTGTTTTCTGTAAATTGAGGGATTTCCTCTCATTTTAATATAGAATTTATGGACTTCTTCTTCAACTACTAAATCTAGTATTCTAAGTGTACTTTACTGCCGTTGAGTGGTTCGCAAACACAGGAGTTTTTGGTATCTATACTCTGGTGATTGAGATCATTTTACCCTAGGAGGTCATATTCCAAATCAAACCTCGGATACTAGAAGGGAATAATTTCCTTAAGGAGACACTGTGAATTCAGTGGACTTGATCTTTTTCCTATTAAAATTTTTCCAGATTCTGGTATGTGTTTTACAAACATTAGATTTGTGAATTAATTTCAGTTCTTCTATTCTTTTGTTCTTCACTGGTCACTAAACTTGGTAACTTCGTGTTTCTGCAAGGTTTGTTGGAATCAGTAAGATTCTTTAGACACATATTAATAACAATTCTTCTTTAAGAAAAAATATTTTGTATATTTTTTTAAAAAACTCTGTTTCTGTTTCTAGTTTCGCTACTACTTTTAATTTTCTAGTTGTGAAAATGTTCTTAAACTTTGTTTTCTTACAAAGATGTTTAAAGTTTTGTTCTATGTATGTTTGTAATACAAGATGAACAACAATCTTAAGGAAATTATTAACTGTTAGTATTTTTGTATTCTACTGTTTGAGAGAATCTGATCATGAAAGAAGAAGATATATGCATTACTTCTCCATGATTCGTTGCTTTGTTTAGCAACGTCGAAGTGAGAATGTAAACAGAAAATTTTTATTGTATTCTGTTTAAAGATTATCAGGTAACCTTCTTATTAAATTATCAAAGGAGGAAATAGTTTCTAAGAGTTATCATCTTTGATTTTTTTTTATTATTATGTGTGTCTTTGAAAAAGATCTGCAAACCATATGTTGTGGAATGAATTTTACTTCGCAAATATTGTTGCTTTTAAAATTCTTTAGTTTGCAAAAATGGGAGATGCATATTTTTGTTTGATAAAATAGTATGTCAAAATGTTATAGTTGGAAGACTATTTGATAAGAAAAACATTTCTATGTGATAAAGAATATGTGTTATTCTGTTTGAAGGAAAAAAAAACTTTTGTAGTTTTGTACTCCGTGAGAAATGTTAGTGTGTATGATTTTTGTAGACTAAAAATTTTTGTGATTTTATATCTGAATAAATTGGACTCTACAATTGGTTTGAAGAATATGAAAACTTCACATAATAAGTTAGTGTTGTACTTTTGATTTTCTATAAACTTCAATGTAACATAGAAATAAATTGTAAAATTTTATTTTGTCCTTTTTGTTAATATTTAAAATACTAAGTGGCATGTCTATTTATGATAGAGAAAAATTACCAGCGACTTAGAATTTGTGATTTTGTGTGTCTATGGGATGAACTTTGACATTGTGTATACATTGTCAAAGAGAATTGCAACACTATAATTCTTTCGTAGAATAATGTTTCCAACATTAAAATATGTGGGAAAACTATTTTCAAATACTTGAAAAATATTTTTGAGATCACATTTGAAATGTGGGGGTTATTTACGTATGATTAGACTTGGTGTCTAATTTAACTTTGGAACAAAAGATATGAAATTCAATGATACTTTTGTATTATGATATACCCACAAATTCTTGGAGTATATTTGGTATTGTGGTTGTTGAGTTTCTCTATTACTAGTATATAGTGTGACTAGTATGAAACATCAAATATATATATATATATATATATATATATATATATATATATATATATATATATATATATATATATACACACACTTGTTCAAAATAATTGTGTTCTTTTATGGAAAAAAATATCACTTAAAATGTTGTTATTTTCCATGAAAAGATATGTCTATTATAATAAAAGTATTTGCATAGACATGAATATTGGTGAATAGTCATTTGTATGTTTTTGTAAAAATAACATTTGGTATATATTGTCTTTATTGAACCCGATGATTCATGGGTAGATCTATAACAATCATATTGAAAGTTATGAAAATGTCCTTCTGAAAAGGACATTTGACAATCTAAACAATGTTTGTATCACATAAAATTGTAAGAAATACGAACAAAATATTAGTGAGGAAAAAGCTACCTTGCGAAGAGCTTTTTAAACTCAATGTTTCTATTTGTTCTTACTTGCTATAGTCAATGTTTGTGACACGAACACTTGGGGCATGTCAATTACAAAACTTTGTAAGAAAAACTGATCAACTTAGAAGTTTTGCCTAACTTTTAGTGCAATAAATAAAAATGTCAAGTTTTTGTGGAATCTAAGTATGTTTAGCATTCTTATAAATCTGTTGAAAGGAATTCTAATCCCTTAGAATTGATTTACACTGACATTTCTGATATGAAGTTAATATCATCTCATGGTGGGAAAAGTATTTGTTACTTTTATTAAGAATTGCATTAGAAATGACTATGTCTATTTGCTTAATGGTAATGATGAAGCAATAGAAATGTCTAGATAATGTAATATCGAAGTTGAAAATCAGTGTGAAAAAATATAAGAAGTGATAAGAATGGAGAGTATAAATCTCATTGTGCAGAAATATGTTTGGAAAGTGAACTATCCATCAAACTACTGCAATATTCACCTCAATCTAATGAAAAACCGAACGTTGAAAGAAATAATGGATGCATTATTTATAAGTTCGGGTTTACACAAAACTTGTGTGGAGGAACTATCCTTACTGCAAAAGGGAACAACAAAAAGTTGTCTTTTTAGAAAGAAAGCGATTTTGTTTGATCAGAATACAATCTTTTCCATATGAGAAATGGAAAGGAAGAAAATCAAACTTGAAATATTTCAAAGTGTGGGAGTTAGTCAAAGTCCAAGTTCCTATTCCTAAAAGAATTAAAATAGGACCTATGAATATGGACTGTAAAATTAGACTTGAGTAGTCTAGAGAAGGGTCTAAAAGGCCTACAAAATGAAAAGGATAATGTACTTAATAAAGAGATTCTGAGGCTTAGTAAATATTAAAGTACATTTACTTCCTTCGAATATAATTTTGTAACATTTCTTGTGTCGTCTATAGAATCATTCTTTGGAAAGATGGTGTCAATAAACAATGTTGGAAGTTAATTGATCTTCTTCAAGAAAATAAAACTTTGGGTTCAAAGTGAATCTTTAGAAGGAAAATAACAGTTGATGGGACTGTTGGAAAATATAAAGCAAGAGTTTGTGTCAAAGGCTTTAAAAAAAAGGTTTTGATCTTGTCGATATATATACTCGTTAGTAATTAGAATTACATCCATTCGGATGCAAAAATTATTTGTGTGGTATATGACCTCCAAATTCATCAAATAATTGTGAAAAGAACTTTCTTAAATGTAGAATTCGAGGAAGAAATTTACATGAAACAACCCGAGAGTTTTGTGGTTGTGGTAATTAAAAGAAAGTGCATGAACTTGTTAAGTCACATTATGAAAGCACCCAAACAATGACATAATTTGATCAAACCATGTCGGCAAATGAATTGAAGAATGATGAAAGTGATAAATGTGTTCACATTAAAATCATAAGGTCAATGTTTGTTTGTATATTGGTGATATGTTGATCATCAATAGAGACACTAATGACATAACTGCTACTAAATGTGTGCTATAAAGAAAGTGGAATGAAAATTATTGGAGTTGCTAATGCGATCTTAGATATAAGAATTCGTAGAACTTCATAATGTTTTGCATTTTTATGGTCTCATTGCATTGAAAAGGTACTTAACTAGTTTAAATATTTGGATGTCAATATTGTCAAATCTCCAATAAATGTGAGCTTTGCAATTCAAAAGAGTGAAAACAAAAGTGACTCACAATTGGATTGTGCTAGAGTTTTGGGATGCATGATGTATATCATATAGTGTGTGCGATCAGATATAACATTTGCTATTTTAAATTGAATCAGTTCACAAGTTATCCCAAATAAATTCATTAGATGACAATAAATAGAGTTTTGGAGTATTTAAAATAATACTTAAAACTATGTCTTGCATTATAACAATATCCAACAATATTGAAAGATATAGTGATGCAAATTGAATCATTGGACAAATGAAGTAAAATTCACAAATGGATATGTACTTACTATTGTTAGAGGAGCAGTCTCTTAGAAATATTTCAAAAGAGACATGTATCGCTAGCTCTACAGTGATCTTTGAGCTAGGTGCTCTAGATTAGGTCGGTGAATAAGTTGAAAGACTCCGGAATTTCTTGATAGATATTCTATTTTGGCCCAAACCATTGGCATTAGTATGCATACACTTTCATAGTCAAGATGCAATAGGTAGGGCATGGAGCATGACGTATAACGGAAAGTCTCGTCATATACGACATAGACATGATACCGATAGAAAACTACTCTCTAGTGAAATTATCAGAATTGACTATGTAAAGTCAAAGGATAATGTGTCGGATCCACTTACAAAAAGGCCTAACTAGAGAGGAAGTTAAAAGATCATCTAAGGGAATCAATTTACGGCTTAGGACAAGTCATCATGGCGGTAACTCTATCTAGTAGACTGGAGATCCCAAGAGCTAGATTCAAGGAGAAAAACAAAGTTGTGAATGACGGTTCGGCATTGTTAACAAACTCAATCCATTCTCATGATGAAGACAATGCTCAGGGACAAGGATACAACATTAAGACTTGTTAATGAGTTAATAAAGTTTAATGGTTTTAATTATTTGCTATGTTTGGCAGAGTTGACCAAATAGTGTATCTACGCAATAACACGGTTAGAAATCACCTATGTGAGTGTGAAGTGTAAGCCGCTTCAAAGAAGATGATTGTCAAAAGCCCATCTCTCTATGCACTCATGAAACCAGGAGGTGTTCATGGATAAAACGAACACAACCGTAAGAATCATAGACTGTAAAGGGTTAATTGTGTGACATATGCTTGCCTAGGTATACACCAAAGTTCGACGGTTCAAAGATATCGCATCTACCGATTGACCGAGTATATCCGACATATGTTCACTACGGAAAGTCCAAGGGGAAACCTACTTATCCCGATGCAATTAATTCTTGCTTGTAAAGTACACATACTTGTTGGTTTCTTTGTCTTCGAGTCATTCCCCATTCATGCGGGGGATTGTTGGATTTTAAAAAAGGTGTGAATGGAAAATGAAGAGTTGCGACTTTTATGAAAAGTTGCGACTTTGATGAAAAGTTGTGACTTTTATGAAAAGTTGCAATTTTTATGAAAAATTGTGACTTTTATGGAAAGTTGTGACTTTTATGAAAGGTGACGACCTTTCTGAAAGATTGAGACTTTTCCAAAGGTTTGTGACCTTTCAGGTAAGGCACAATAACAACATTTTCGCACTACCCTTTGTTTTCTATAAATTGAAGGATTTCCTCTCATTTTAATATAGAATTTATGGACTTCTTTTTCAACTACTAAATCTAGTATTCTAAGTGTACTTTACTACCGTTGAGTGGTTCGCTGACACCGAGTTTTTGGTATCTATACTTTTGTGATTGAGATCATTTTACCCCGGGAGGTCATATTCCAAATCAAACCTCGGATACTAAAAGGGAATAACTTCCTTAAGGGGACACTGTGAATTTAGTGGACTTGATCTTTTTCCTATTAAAATTTTTCCAGATTCTGGTATGTGTTTTACAAACTTTAGATTTGTGAATTAATTTCAGTTCTTCTATTCTTTTGTTCTTCACTGGTCATTAAACTTGGTAACTTCGTGTTTCTGCAAAGTTTGCTGGAATCAGTAAGATTCTTTAGACACATATTAACAACAGTTCTTCTTTAAGAAAACTAATTCGTATATTTTTTTAAAAAAAATTGTTTTTATTTCTAGTTTCGCTACTACTTTTAATTTTCTAGTTGTGAAAATGTTCTTAAAATTTGTTTTCTTACAAAGATGTTTAAAGTTTTGTTCTAAGTATGTTTGGAATACAAGATGAACAACAGATTTTTGATATGGACCATATTGTAGAATTCCTTAAATGCCATATATGAATAACTACTTTTACGATGCAAAGATACCCATGCAAGCCTACTTCATTCATATATAAAAGTGATAAAATAACGAGTATTTGAGAGGGATGGAACTTTTGCAGGTCCCCAAATATTAGAATGTATGACACCAAAAGGCTATGAACATTTAGTTAAACTGGATGACTATGGAACACGGTGATTTTTTGCCAATTCACATACATCATATTGAGATCTGAAATATCTACACCACAAAACAAACTTGGCCTACGTTTCTTTAGGTACATAAAGGAAATGTGACTGAGCCGCCTATCCCATAACCAAACACTATCACGAGTCTTCTCAATCCCACTAGTATGAAGTGCATGATGAAATTTTCTTTTTCCATCTTCAGTCAACTCTAAATAATACAACTCATTTCATTTAACACAATAACAAAGAGTCCTCCGTGTCAGAAGGCAAAATGTTACGGTACAATGGAGTGTTAAGGTAATACTGCAAACTAATAAAAGATTATAAGAAAGTTTGGGAACTACTAGGACGGTATCAAGCGCTAAGGTATTAGAAAGTAAAATTGATCCATCTCCTATAATAGGAGAAGTACTACCATTTCCAATAGAGATTTCAGATTGAGATGATGATTTAAAAGTCTATAATTTGGTGGAATCGTTTGTCATATGATCAATTGCTCATGTGTCGATAATCCAAGTAGTATTCTTAGTAGTGACAAAATATATATCCACCTTACCAGAAATGCCTAGATGAACAACATTGGCAATGGGTTGCGATTTTCCTTCTTGGGTGGATATGCGGTGTCCTTGCAATAGCAATTGATACAGCGACATTGATATTTTTTCTAGGCTTCTTTGAGAAATCCCACCAGTCCAAGTATTCAATAATCTCATAACATAGATATTTCGAATGTCCATTCTCACCACAATTATTGCAAATAAAATCATTACATTTTCCCGATAACGAGTTACTGCACCCTTTCTTTCGGTGAACTGCAATGGCAGAGCTTTCAGGAATTGTGCGAGAAGTTCCCATGGTCTGCCTTTGTTGAAATTCCCCTCTAATGTATGCATATGTACTTTTCAGATCAAACTTTGGATCTTTCCATAGAATCTCACCATGAAATTTATCAGATTCTACGTCAAGTCCATTGAGGAATATATGAACTCCCAACCTAACCATATTGGAATGTGTCTGTAGGACTCCAACAACTTCTTACTCCTGTGCGACTATTAAATGGTCGATTTCCTGAAAGATTTCAACCAGTTCACTATAGAAAGTAGAAAGAGGTCTCCCACTCTATTTGACCGCGAAAGATTTTTCACTTCACTCAAACAAACAGGTTTCATCATATCCATCATAGAAGGTTTTAGCAATAGGTTCCCATATCTCCAGGGCTGTGGAGAGTCGGATAAATCGCTACATAAGATAAGGGCTCACTAAATTAATGAGCCAACTGTTTAGTCTATTGTTGTCAGTAATCCATGTTGCATACCTCGGATCATTCGCTGTTGGTTTAACTTTATCTCCTGTCAAAGACCCAATATTTTTCGTGCACCAATGCCCATCTCCATCACTTATGACCAAACACAAAAAAAAATTCATCAAGAACAATACTCATTGGGAAAGTTTAGTTATCGTGATAGACAATGACAGATTGTGGAAGAGGTGGGTGTCTGGTCTCCCATTATGAAGAAAAAATTTATTCGGGTGTCGTTCTGATTCAATTCAATGTTGGTGCATTGATACCATGATGAACGGTAAGAATAACATTGGTAAATGAATTCTTTTGTATTTTCTTTACGATTTACAGCTTTCATATATATATATATATACGTATATATATATATATATATGTATGTATGTATGTATGTATGTATGTATAGAGAGAGAGAGAGAGAGAGAGAGAGAGAGAGAGAAAAGATATAAAGTAACCATTGAAGTTGTTCTGAATTTTTAAAAGGACACGTTAACTTTGAAACAGTCATATTACCCCACTAAACAATTTTGAATAGATATAATTATATTATTTTTCGTCCATTTGACATAGAGAGTGGTGTGCACTCTCTTAAAGAGAGTGAGAAGCCTAAAATAACTAATATAATTTTATTTTTACAAGTATTTTATCATAAAATATATTTTCTTAGCTTTATTATTATTTTAACTTTTTTTCCTTTTAATTTTTTCTCTTTCTTTCTTCTTTCTTTTCAAAAGCTTTTGACTTTCAATGTCACCATTTTTATCACAATTTCACCTTCCTTCTCTTTTTATTACTATTAATTTTACTCTCTTTAGTTTTAAAATTTTACTAAATATTTCTTACATTTCGAACAATTCGATAATTTCATTAGAGTTCAAGTTGATTAGGAAGTATCATACAGTTTTTTTTATTCGATTTCAATTAAGTTCTTTCAATTTTTGAGAAATTAATTGATTCTTTTAAAATTATAATTTCTAATATATATGAAAAATGAGTAGTTGATGGTATCTTCAAAAGTTTAAATTTTCTTTTAAAAAATAATTAATTTTGTTATCAATAATTTAATAAAGTCTAAATAATAGTATGAATTTTATAAAGAACTTGATCGGAGAAGAAGAAAAAAAGAAAAGAAAAAAAGGAAATGGGTTTCAATTTGACATGGGGGGTTTGAGGTGAAGGAAAAAAGGAAATGATATGGAAGGTGAAATGAAACTTAAGATATATCAAAATTAAAATTAAAAAAAGTAAGAGAGAGAGAGAGAGAAATAAAGAAAGAAAAAGATAAAGGAAAAATTTAAAATGAAAAAAATTAATTAAATTAACACGTGTCATGTAATGATTGGGGTGCAAACTCACTTGCTTCTTAAGATTTGGGGCTGATTGAAAAATGGTATAATAATATATTTTCAAAATTATTTAGTGGGGTAATAGGATAGTTGCAAAGTTAGGGTGTCTTTATGAAAATACGAGACAACTTCAATGGTGACTTTATGTATTTTCTCATATATATATATATATATATATATATATATATATACAAGGTAAAAGAGATATTCCCTTATTATGGATCCCTACAATCATGATTTACTATAATTATGTTGATACTCCTACGATCATGCTAATTTTTGTAAAGTTCTTTTATCTTTTTTGTGATATTGATCTTTTCCAATTGTAAAACTGTATTTTATCCTGTTGGATCTTCTTTCATGCGGATTATCATTATCAATGTTTCAGTAAAGGATTCCTTTTATTTGTATTGTATAATTTTTTGAAATTCCTTCAAAAAGGTGGAAGTTTATCTAGTATGCCACAAACAATAAGGTTTATCCGATTTTGACCTCCTCGGACCCGAGCTCTCCAACAATCATTATAAAGTCTTTAGCTTGGTCTACCACTTATTTGTTATCTACCAATTTGAAACAAAAAAATCTACTAGCCGCATATTTTTTTTTGCTCCCGCCTCTTGGTATCATACTTACGCTACAATAGTTTCCAAATTTTCTTTGAGCTAGATTAAGTTCTATAATAATAATCATAAAAATTATCAAATGGACAATTGTGAATGTCATACCAACACATATAGGAATCACCATCCTATTATTCCACTTCTCTTGATGAGAAATAGTTTCATCATCATTCATAGAGGTGATGTCAATTTATTAGGATTCTTAAGGTCTCTCATCTTGACATCGCTGGTTCTTTCAATTGTAGCCAATGTGAATCTCCTTAAAATTGTTAGTGAAAAGTACAAGATTAAAAAAGATTACAGCTAAAAATGAAATGATGAAACAAAAATCTCTTCGGGTTGAGGCGGAATATCTTGCTCTCTTTAAGGAGATTCAAGCCCTACTACAACAAAAGTTTCTCATCGATCCAGCAGTAGTCCTTTTTTACTTGTCTCTTCAAGAATACACAGTCTAATCACAAAGTGTAACTCAACAAATCTGGACAAGAGTTGAGTCCAAATATTCACTACCCCCCCCCCCCTTCAACTAATAAGCACTCTATTTTTAACATACTATTACAATTTCTTGTGTGTTACCCAAACCAAATTAAGACAACCACTATTTATATTTGAGAAAGTATTTCTAGCAACGAGTAAGGAGATAATGGGGTAGTTAATAGTGAAGATAAATGATAAAAGCGGTTACATAGGCTAAAAATAATAATGGAGGAATAAGGAGTGAAAATTAATGTGGGAAACGAATACCCCTCAACGTACAATTGAAAATCAACAGACAAAAGTCACTACACAATTCAATGTGTCAACTCTCTAATCATCAATAAATAAGCTATAAACACCAACACAATTATATATAGAACATGGCGAGATAGATGGAATTCGATCGCCTTCAATTAGAATTTATCCATTAAATCCAAAATTCGATTGTGACTATTCATTATGACTTCTTACAGTTCTATTTCGATTGCGGCACAAAAAGAAGAAACCTCTTGTCTATCTCACTTTTTTATGAGTTGGTTGAGCCTTCGTCTTTTGGATTGTCTTCTATCCAATATGGTACCTGCAATTTTTAGGTTTCATTGGGTTTATCTTATTCATGGGTCGATTTCATCGCAACCAAAAAGTATCTCGTGTTATATTCTTGAAAATGAAGAAATATTGAATAAGGAGTGTTTTTCCCTTTAAGTAACCCTACCCCTACGAATAGAGTCTAGATTATTCAAATCAATAAAATGTATTAAAAATGGTTATAAAATTTCGATTTCCTTACAAAGATAGAGAAATTGTTTCCGTTAGAAAACTTTCAATTAAAGTAAAATATATCGAAATCAGTTCCAAGCATTGACTAGTTTCCTTATCATAATAATAATTATTGTTTTTTTTTATTTTTTATCTCATATATACTATCTTATTCTTTGATTTTAGTATTACATGTTGTGTCTCTTTTGCTTCAATTATCATATTATTTATCATCATGGTTCTATTTTCCATTTCAGTATGACTTATTCATTACTATATTTGCTTTACATATTTTAATTTTCTCTTGTTATCTTTTACACAATGTACTGGGAATAGTCTCTATCTTGCTGAAAATAGATATAGGGCAACATACATGCCACCCTCTCCATATCATTGTCAAATTACACTAAATATGTTGTTTTACAGTAAAGTACAGCAACTAGAAAATGTAGTAATACATGTTGTTAGTAAGTTGCAATTATAATGAATTGTTACATAATAAACTAAACAGGATATCCAAAAACTACTTAGGCCAGTTCAAGAGTATGTAGTACAATAAAGGTGTTTTCCGATACGAAAGGAAAATATTTTTCATGAAAAATATTTTTCAAAATTTCCATAGTTTCATTAAGATAAGTCAATTTCCTCGAATTAAGGAGTTGGTTTTTCTAGAGAAAATATTTAACCAACCGAACATAAAAAATTGGAAAACATTTTTCCTCTCATGCCGAACACATTTTGAGACCTGGTTGGACGTTACTGACGTTCTTATTACAGGTTCAACTTAGCACAGTAACTACTCAAAACTCTTTCATTAACAATTTCAAGGGAAATGTATTAAAAAAATCAATTTTAATGTATAAATAATTCATCCAAAATCCAATAAAATATTATTTCCATCTTTGAATCCATAAACTCAAAATTTTGAATTCGCCTATGGAGACCTGAAGCATTATATCAGAAACACTATTCTATGAGTCGAAATTACCCATTTTATTGTTGTTGCTACTAGCCATCACAAAAGGTAAACCTGCAGAGCCAAGGCTTGACCGACAAATCTAGCTAGCCATCACAATCGTCTCTATTCGGAGAATCTTCAAGCTTCCTCTTCTTTTCAATTATAGAACTTACATGTGAGCCTCCATGAATTCTTCATCCCTTGAACATGATAACTTAATTTTCACGTCCTGTAATTGATCTTCACGAAAAACTGATCTACTAATGTTAAAAAAGAAACAATTAGTTGTTGTTTGAACTACATTTCATTGAAGTTGGAAAAAATATGTATCTGGATGTTGTGTTTGATGTTTGAACATTTATTTAATTTGGAAAAATAAAGGAAATTGAATTTGTGCTAGTGAATCTTAATTTACTCGGTTGAGATATAAAGGTTATTTCTGATAAACCCTCAGCTTAAAATAAAGAAAATGCAGAAATATACTAGAAAATGAGTTTACCACGGGAATCACTATCCCCTCAGTCTTGTTGTGTTCATGCTTCATAGATGTCTCCTCGTCACCATTATTGGATTCACCAACAACGAAAGCATAATTATTTGGAATGCACGGAGAAGTGGGGACGACAAGTTTGATGAAGGGCCTGTGGATTTTGATGTAATCCAAAAACCACGGAGTGCCTCTGTTTGCATAAAACAAAATGTACACCTCCTTTGCTAAAACAAAATCTTCTTCAACAAAAACAACCTATCACAAAATGAAACAAAATATTAAGTTAGTTGTCGTAAACTCACTATATTTTGTACAAAATAAGGAAATTCTACTATTTTCCATACCCGATTGTCGTCAAATTGGTACCATTCATTTGAGCACAACGAATGAAGGTGTAATCGTGTCCTGAAGAGATAGAAGATCCGGAATGCACTATAAATGTGTAGAGATCGTATTTCATTTCTTGACATCACCTAATTGCTAACAAAAATAAAATGTTCTTAAAATTCAAAGTGAAGATACTCACATTATTGATTTTGGATGTATAAAGAAGCTTGTCCAATTCCAGCGGAAATGAAACATGCTTATCCACCTTATGAACAACTACCCCATTATTTTTGAATATTTTGAAATGTAGGGCAGCAACAAAAGGGGCACGATCAACAAGGAGTTCTTTCTCAAATGGCCCATGTGTCTTACACCTCTCACAAGAATACTCAATTTTCTCGATTTTAGTGAAGGACTCTGGTGCTGCTGGTACACTGTCAACATCTTGAATCTCTAAGCTTATGTCGATTAGAGGCTCTTGTGTGATAGATAAATGACAATAATTGCAACAACGGAGCTTCAAATCCAGAAAAATAAATTAACCATACAAATTCCATATATACAAGCTAGACATACAGAGTACACACAAGTTTTATGACTACCTTCGGAGGTAGAGAGGACGTTTCTGATAGTCCTCAACTGAAGTAAAAGCATTACAAAGCAGTTTGAAAAATGAAAAAATTGAAATTCTACTAAATAAGAGACCACCAAATGCCTCCTCCACAATGATGTAGCTCTAAATTGTAGCAATTCGAGCTTATTGAGAAAGAACTGTAAGAATTCATGTGCATCTTCTTGTTGATACCAACTAAAATCGGGCGAAAATCTGATATTTTCACACAGTTAAGGAATACAAAGAAACATAAGGTACATAGTTGGCACACAGGAACAAAGACAAGTCGAAGGGAAAACTATAATCGATGCTATACTATAACAATTTTAGGATTGTGCTCGATCGATGAGTTTTCCTACTTTAAAAATGATCCTACTATCCAAATTATAATTCAAGTAGTTTATTGATGAGAAGATTATTTCAGCCCTTGATTTAGAATAAAAGTAAACTTTAAATGGAAATAAATAAATGACTAGGGTTAACTATAAGTAGTTTAGAGACGGAAGCATAGGTTCCCGTTAATTCACCCATTTCCGTGTGTATGTGCGCACAAGATGCGGAATATCTCTCATGTTAAAAACAAGATACAATAAAGCATACCTCTCAAGTGGCTAGCTTCTTGTGCGCACATACAAAGGTTAACTAGATCTACAATCATGCAAACTACACAAAATCAATCATGTGATCTGCAACAAGAAATAAGATGAATCAACTAAGGTAAAAATCCTTCAAAATAGATCAAAATAAAGAGAGACTATAAATTGTTGCTTACTATCACATGGCGATATATGATCAATCGATCCAAGTAGCTGAAGCAACACTATGGTGTGCATAAAAGATTGCACAACCGCATTTACTAAACATGTGTTGCCTAAGTTACACATGCCACTTCCCTAAAATTAGATAATAACATATGCATCAAAAACAAGAAGAATCAATATATAGAATATACACAATAGAGACTGTTTAGTAATGTATTTTTTCTTAATATCTACCTAATAATCGTTATTCCCACACATACGAGTGACATATTTAATTTAAAATTTTATCATAACAATTGCTAGCTAGTTCTCAATTATCGAGCTAAAAAGTGGTTAGGCCCCACCCAATCTATTTTACTACATAGTTGATTGATTAAGATATTCTAAAAATAGGCTAAGATTTTATTATTAAAATAACTAAAAGTTGCTAGCCCTGGGTAATCTACTACAATAGTTTATTGATTAAAATGTCATAAAAATAGGCTAAAATTATATAATTTGAAAAAATATAAAAGTGGCTAGCCCCGACTAATTTACTACAATGGTTGATTGATTAAGATATAATAAAAAAAGGCTAAAAGTATAAATTGTATCACTTGAAAGAGTAAACAAGTGGTTAGTCCATGCTATTTCACATTAAATTGTATCACTTGAAAAAGATGAAAACTGGTTAGCTCACACTATTTATCTATATTTTGATTGATAAAGATGTCATAAAAATAGGCCAAGTTGATTGATAAAGATGTCATAAGAATAGGCAAAAATTATAAATTGTATTACTTGAAAGAGATTGAAAGTGGATAACTGCGCCATTTGACTACACAATTGATTGATTAAGAATTAAGACGTCATAAAATAGGCTAAAATTATAAATTGTATAACTTAAAAGATGTTAAAAGTTGAAATCATACCACCATTTTAGAAGACTTATTCTCAATAGCCTAGTTTCTCCAACTATTTCTTTGAAATTTTCGGGCTCAATTGAAGAAATAGGCACAACAGTTAAAGGAGACCATTAATCCCAAGATGAATATGAAAGTCCATTGCAATAAGAAGAAAAGTTATAGCGCGTTCAATCAGAATCAACATTAATCATCAATGAATCAGAGTCAACCTGAACTAGTGACCGTTCATCCAAAACCGAATCCTTTTCTTTTGTTTTTTCATCGACTTCAATTTTTACTGATGAAAAATCAACATTATATTTCTCAATTTCTTTGATTTTCGGAGCTTCATGATCAGGTGATGTTTGTACATTATTTGCATTTACTTTTTTAATGGAGAAGAAAAAACCCAACATAAACTAGAGATAAATCAAGAATGGAGGTATGAGAACTCTAGGCTCATTAAGGGTTTTTATAGATAAAAAAAATGATGAAAAAATCAAATCAAAATGTAAAGAATGACTTTTAGGAATTTCAAGAAAAAATATATACTTTTTGAAATGATGAGAAAAACAACAGACACAAAAAATGATTTTTTTTCTTTGAAGATGAAATAAAGAAGAATATCAATTTTGATTCATTGTTTGTAAAGATTTGAACTTTGAAAAATTTGATATTTGAGAGAATTAGTTGAATATTTGTTATTCTTAGGAGTTCTGCGGATACTTCAGACACATAGAAGGGTTTCGAAATGAGAGGGAAACATATAAAGAAATGGAGGTGGGTGGGGATGGGGGTAGAGGGGACTTGGAAAGTAAGTTTCCCAATTCGTAAAGTTATATCATATAATAGATTGCCAAATTTGATTGGTTATATTAATTATATGATAAAATGTAGGGGTTTCAAAGAGACCGTTGATTATTATTTAAAAATATATATTATCTCCATTTTTTGGGTATTTTATATTATATAACAAACATTAGATTTTCCTAAATCATTCCAATCATATCAGACTATCAATTTCTCTTACGTATCGAAACGATTCGGTTAAATTATTTCTTAAAATGTTTTCTTTTAAAATGACACTCCAAAATCTACTACTATTAAAATATTTATTCCACAAGTATGTTCCTGAAGAAACACTTTAAGTTCTTCATCAAGAAGTCAAGAATGTACATCTTATGTTCTTGAGGACGCACTTCAATTCTTCATCAAGAAGTCAAGAATGTAAAATCTTATTATCGTATTATTTGATCTTAAACATATAAAATGAGTGCTTACATAATATTTTTCGTATTGTTTGACGGAGTATCTTAGAAAATGTACATTAATTTAGACCTAATTAATTAAAGACTAATAAAAGAGCAAAGATCCACAATAATCCATTAACCAAAAGCCCATGACCAGTTATATTTATTACTGAAAATGGTACAAAATGTATTTAAGGTATTAAATGAATTTCACAATATTTTGTTTATTTTTGTATTGTTGGTTTTAACCTTTCATGGTAAGAGTGTTCCTATCTAGGTGTTAGAGTAAATTTCTGCATGGCCCGATGGGTTGAATCGTGACACATTAATAAGTTCGCTTTCTATGTTCTTCGAAATTAACTTTACTGAGATATTATTGACATAATTACTTTCTAAAGGCTTATTAAACTTTCCTAAGTATTAGAGCACTTTTATTTTATTTTCGAGTTGATGAAATTGAGGACCCTCAACAATTGAATACTAATATCACTCTCTCTCTCTCTCTCTCTCTCTCTCTATATATATATATATATATATATATATATGTATATGTATGTATGTATATATATGTATGTATGTATACATATATATACATACATACATATATATATATATATATATGTACACATACATACATACATACATACATATATATATATATATATATATAATAATCATAAATTAGTTCTTGCTTTACATAGTCAAAATGATTTTTATTGAATTTAGGATATGGACTTTTTAAAATATTTGATCATTAATTATAAATTAAAAAAATTGTAAATGATATAAATATTAATAATATAAATGTAAGTTGATTCAAATTATCAGAACATCTCCTACAAGAGAGTATATTAGAAATTGCATGGTGACATATCTCAAGGAAACAACTAAGTATTAATATCCCCTACACCAAATTTGGTCTAAGGCTACACGAAATCTTGACAACTCTTAAAAAGTGTTGCCAAAGAAACCTGAGGCAACACTTTGAAGGCGTGACTCTTGAAGCGGGTTTATGGCCACGAAAACTTTGAGAACACTTTTAAAGTGTTCTTTTTGTAATTATAGGCTACATGTTATAAGCATTGCCAAATATTAAAATAATGTGCAACCTTTATTTATATATATGACCACATTTTTAAGTGTGCTATTTTTGAAACTTTGAAAACTGCCCTATTACGTCTCAAATTTTTAGCTAAACATAATAGTATTCCCCATATATCTATTCCCCCCCCCCCCCCCAATTTCTAAAAAGCTAGTTTGCCCTATCAATATATTTTTTACTTTAATGATTCATTAATCGACATTGATTTCAGGCAGACTGATTGATCCCAATTTCATGGCGGAAAGAAATTTAGTCGTCAGTGGAAACACAGATATGGGTCCTCATTGCAATCTTCTTAAGCAAGGTTAGTCCAAAAAAATCAGTTGTACAACTCGACAGTAAAAAATTATTCAAAATTTAATTTTGCTCTATGAAATCTCAATTTTTTTTCTTTAAGGTACGACCCTAGACAACCCAGCAGTCAGGCAGCCTCCTGTTACTTTAAATTTTTTGCTTTGTAAGGTGCACGTCAATTTTGTTTTCTTATGTGTATTGGTCTACCCAGAATACAAGTATTTGTCATAGTAAGCCATAAGTTGAGGAAAATGTTTGAACTAATTGAAAGAGCAAAAAGAAGAAGAGGACAATATATATAAATGCATATTTACTCGTTAGTTTCTGCTCTTGTTATACTGTATTACTTTTTTCATAATCTGGAAAACTGCTACTGCAACTTCAGTATTTTTCTATTTTTCTGCTTATAAGTCTATGTCTCGTGCCAGATATGTAATATAAAAATCCAAGAGATTCTTTTGAATTTAGGAAATTGAAACAATTCTATGCAGTTTGCATTTATTTTATCTTATAAAGAGATAAGAGTAAAATAAAATTGTAGCTAGTGTTTTTGAATTATAAAATTGTAACTAGTGTTTTCAATTTGCATATAAAAAAGAATAGTTAATTATCTATAATATGCTATATGTGGAATCTAAAGAATAGTGAATTATCTATAATATGCGATATGTGGAATCTAAGTTGAGCACAGTTGAGAAATGTCATTTGTATTAAATAGATTGTTCAAAACTTACAAAATGCACTAAATCGTATCCAATCTTTAGCAAAATGCAGCAGACTAGAAATTAACTCAAAAAGTTTCACGAGGAACATACACCAATGTGATGTTAACCAGAAAAACAAGAGAAATAAAATTACAGAAAGGAAAACTATAACTTTTTAAATACATGATTAAATAATGAGTATACTACAAATCTTATTGAAATATCAGGGATATGCAAGACCATCAACAATGCATTCTGATATTTCAAACTAGATTAATTCCCTTATTGGAATTTCAAAACTAACTTTCCTAACAACAACACAAAGAATTTGGCTACTGCCAACTTATTAGTTGGAAAATAATAGGATTAAAGAGCAAGGGTAAATGTGGATCCCATCTAGCTCCAAAATCGATCACACACGCTCGAAGCATATCTTCTAACACCTGAATCATCCGCTCGGACTGATTATCTATCTAAGGGTGAAAGGTTGTACTCATATCTAACTGAGTACCCAGACTATGTTGTAATGCCTTCTAGAAGTGAGAAGTCAATAATGAACCTCGATATGATATGATAGAAACAGGAACTCCATGTAGTCACACAATATGACTAATATATAGCTCGGCTAATTTTTCTGCCGTATACTTCACCTGAACCGGAATAAAGTGGGCAGACTTGGTCAACCTATCAACAACGACCCAAATAGAGCCATAACTACCCACTGTGGTAGGCAAACCCACAACAAAGTCCATAGTAATCCGCTCACACTTCCAATTAGGAATAGACATCCTCTGAGATACACCCCCAAGTCACTAGTGCTCACACTTGACCTGCTGTCAAGTCAAACACCTAGAAACAAAGTCTGAAATGACCCTCTTCATCCCACACCACTAGTAATGTTGACTCAGATCATGATACATCTTCGCCGATCCCGAATGGATGGAATACCGAGAACAATGGGCCTCCTCAAGAATCAATCTAATAAAATCGCCTGTCTTGGACACACAAATCCTGCCTCTGATCCACAAGACACCATCAGAATCTAGGACAACCTCCTTAGCATCCACTCTCAATAGTTTGTCTCGAAGGAGACACAGCTTTTCATCAT
The DNA here is from genome assembly GCF_036512215.1 of Solanum lycopersicum. NCBI lineage: Eukaryota > Viridiplantae > Streptophyta > Magnoliopsida > Solanales > Solanaceae > Solanum > Solanum lycopersicum. Next base: position 37,606,345 of record NC_090807.1, on the reverse strand, counting down.
TAAACTGATGTGCATGGATTTGCTCGACCAAAGAAGAACGAGACTCAATAAAATCAATCATCTTAGCACTCTCCTCTAAAATTTGCAATCGAACAAGACTGTTAGCTAACATATGAACATCTCTAGCCAATGGTCTCTCCACAATACTAAGAGATTCAAGACTCTCCAATGCTACGAGTCTTCCTACTCAAAGCATCGTCCACAACATTGGTCTTCTGCGAATGATATAGAATGGTCACATCATAGTCCTTCAGCAACTCAAGCCATCTTCACTGCCTTAAGTTCAAATCCCTCTGACTAAAGATATACTAAACACTTCAATGATCTGTGAAGATCTCACAATGCACCCACACAAATAATGACGCCATAAATTAAGTACAAATACTACAACCGCCAACTCCAAATCATGAGTACGGTAGTTCTTCTCATGGTATTTCAACTGCCTAGAAGCATAAGCAATCACTTTCCCCTTTTGCATCTACACAAAATCCAATCCAACTCCTGAAGCATCACAATACACTGTAAAGTCTATACCCTCCTCAGGTAGAGTCAACATAGGAGCTGAAGTCAACGAAGTCTTGAGTTTTTAAAAGCTCTGCTTACACTCATCATACCACTGACAATACACATCATGTCGAGTCAATCTAGTTAATGTAGCTGCAATAGTAGAGAAACTCTGAACAAATAATCGATAATAGCTTGCCAATCCCACAAAACTCCGAATCTCAGTAGGTGAAATAGGTCGCGTACAACCTCTATATGCCTCAATCTTGGACGGATCTACTCTAATACCCTCCTTGGACACCACATGTCCCAAGAATGCCATAAAAGTAAGCCAGAACTCACACTTTGAGAACTTGGCATATAATTTCTCTTCTCTCAACCTCTGAAGTACAATCCTCAGGTGTTAGACATGGTCCTTCTTAGTCTTTGAGTAAACCAAGATGTCATCGATGAAAACAATCACAAAATAATCAAGGTATGGTCGAAACACCCCATTCATCAACTCCATGAATGATGCAGGGGCATTAGTCAATCCAAAGGACATCACTAGGAACTCATACCGGGTCCGAAAAGCTGTCTTAGGGATATCTAATGCCCTAATCTTCAACTAATGATACCTATACCTCAAATCAATCTTAGAGAACAACAATGCTCCCTGTAACTGATCAAATAAGCCATTAATAAGCGGAAGAGGATACTTATTCTTCACTGCTACCTTGTTCAACTGTCTGTAATCAATACACATCCTCATAGTCCCATCCTTCTTCTTCACAAACAATAAAGGGGCATTCCAAGGTGATACACTAGGGCGAATAAAACCCTTACTCTATAAATCCTGCAACTGATCCTTCAATTCTTTCAACTCTGCTAGGGTCATACGATATGGAGGGATATATATAGGCTAACTTCCCTACTCTAAATCAATAGCAAAATCGATATCCCTATCGGGAGGAACACCTAGAAGATCAGAAGGAAATACATCGAGAAGCTCCTCAACCACTGGAACAGAGTCCATGGGAGGTTCTTCAACACTAGTATCCCGAATAAAATCTAAGTAAGACAAACACCCCCTCTCCACCAATATCTGAGGACGGATAAAAGAGATGAGCTTGCTAGGATAAAAACCACTAACACTCTTCCACTCAACCCTCGAAACACCAAGCATTGCTAAAGTCACAGTCTTAGCATTATAATCAAGGACAACATGATAAGGAGAAAGCCAATACATACCCAAGATAACATCAAACTACCATTCCCTGAATGATTAAGTCTATCTACCCAAGTGTCATAACCAGCCAAAGAAACAAGAAAGGATCGATACACTCGATCCACAACTAAGGGATTACCCACGGGTGTTGAAACACGAATAGGTAAAGTCATGCTATCACATATCATATCAAGTTCAGCAGAAAAATACGTAGACAGATAAGAGAATGTAGAACCTAGATCAAATAAGACAGACACAGGTCGATGGCATACTAGGATGATACCTGTAATAACAACATCAGAGGTCTCCACCTCAGGTCTCCCCGGGAAAGCATAGCAGTGGCCTCCTCGTCCACCTCCAGCCTGGGTGGTACCTCTACCCCCACTCTGTTGAGATGCAACACCACTAATAGAAACTCTATCAGCTCTACCAGACTGAACTCGTCCACGACCTCTACCATGTGGTGTTGGTGGTCTAGTCTAGAATGAAGAATTAGGTCGAGGCCCACCACGACCCCTTTGAGAAGTACGCTGCTGCATTAGGTGATCGGGATCTCCACAAGTAAAACAAAATCTCTGACCTCTATGTGGGCCCTGAAAACCCACTATAATTTCCCTTGCCCTGTAGGTCGCTGCTGTGAACCATACGAGCCCTAACTCGGTCTATAAGTTCCCTAGATGTCTGGTCACCCTAAAATTTTGGCATTGATGTATGAATAGGTCCCCACTGCTGAAAAGAACCACTCACTCTCTGTGATCCCCTACCTCGAGATGAGGCACCATGAAACCTACCTGATATACGCGCCCTTTTAGGGTCCCCAAACTCCTTTCGGTCCATCAATTCCGCCTCTTTGGCAAAGCTCAGAAGGGACTGGAAAGAAGCCCTCTCCCTAGATGCCCGAAACATACCTGACCTAATAGAGAACGTCAATCCTCTCACAAATCTGCGGATCCTCTCTGTCTCATTTTGAATAAAGGCTAACACATGCCTAGACAACTAGCAAAAATGTGCCTCATACTCTTTAACCGGTAAACCATTCTGCCTCAAACTCTCAAACCTCAAGCCACTTTCCTATCTCAGGATCCAAGGGATAAAACAATCGTGGTATGCACTAGAAAACTGCTCCCAAGTCACTAGAGGATATCCAACTGGCAAAACCCCCGAATAAGTCCTCCACCAGTCTCTCGCTGGCCCCTGAAGATGTATTGTAGCATATTGAACCCCATGTGACTCAGATAATCCAACCACCTCTAGTAACTCTCGGTTGGTAGTTAGAATCTCATGAGCGTCCTCGCTCCTCCCACCCTGAAACTGAGGTTGGTCCATCTTTTGAAATCTGTCAAACCTAAGTTGCTCATCCTTTGTTACAACAACCACCGATGCTTGACCCCCAACTGCTGGTGCAACATTATTTTGAACTGTGGGATCCACTGGTAGTTGTCCCACCACATCTTAAACAACTGGAGCTTGCTGCTGCTCTTGGGTCTGAGCCCCTTCTCTACTACAAGAGTCATGTGGTGTGGCGGTCGCACCACCACCCTGAGAAAATCCCTCTAGCACACTTAACACCCTCAATAGTGTATCCTGAAGCAAAGGTGTGACTACAGGCTCTGGAGGAAGCTGATCCTCTCTTCCATCAATCTGAGGTTCTAGAGAGACCTCTCTAGCACAACCTCTCACTGGTGTTGCTCCACAGCCACGACCTCTGGCTAGTCATACCACAAGCATGACCTCTAGCTTGAGCTCTACCCCTACCCCTTAGTTGGGGCCGCAACAACTGCCTCGGGAAGTTTCTCCCCTCTACCACCAATTACATTAGCTCTTGTGCTTGTTATCTGTCAAAAGAATATACAATAACTCAATACTAAAGAAGGCAACCCCGCACAATGAGAAAGAATGAATAAATGTAAGTTTTCTAATAGTCTTTATAGCCTCTCAGGGATAAGTGCAGACGTCTCCGTACTGATCCTTGAGACTCACTGTAGACTTGGCTTGCATACACGTGAGACCAATTAACCTAGGGATCTGATACCATTTTATTACGACCCAAAATTGGACGAGTAGCACTCATCTTATCCCACCAAGACAAGTAAGCCTAAAACCCAATATCTAGCAAAGTGCAGAAGTAAATAACAATCCAACAATAATTTCTATTATACAAACAAGTCATCTTAATTCGATTCCCAAATCCAGGTTGTCATGTGCACAAGCCTCCAATGTAAGTATTAGAATTGAAATAAAATAAAAAGTCTAAAATGAAGTTGTCTTTCAAGTAAAAACAAAGTCATAAACTGGAGTAGGAAAGTTTACTGAGATGACAAGCAGCTAACTCGCAATCCTCCACAAGATGCCTGAGAAATGAAAAGAATAAGAAGTATCACAAAGATCCGGGCTCGTAACCTACAAAAATTTATAGAAGCAAGAGGTGAGTACCAAACCACGCGGTACCCAACAAGAAACCTCTAAACACAAGTTAAGTGAACAAAATACATGTACTCCTTACACCCTATCCGAACCTCCACAGTACAAACAACTCACAATTTACCAAACACACAACTCAATAACCACACTCTATCAGTTTACATATTCTCAATAACAACTCAATATTAAACAGTCACAATTTCCACAGAAAAACACTCACAAGATCAGCAAGACACGTGTTCAAGTTAATCAACACTAATAATGCGTGATGCCTTGAGATGCAATGTCAAGTATAGTGATGCATGTCTTCTCTAACGATACACACCTGTTGTCTCTTAGTCTGGGACCCATGGGGGACATATCTCATGCATCTGTCGCGGCGCACAACACGACCCTCGATAATAGTAACCTTTATAGCGCGCAATACATCCCTCAAAATAAAATATTCATCGCGGCGCATGACACGACCCTCGAAATGGTACATCCTCTGACCACAATCATGTCTCAGATACAATGTAAATGACATGCTCAAATGAAAATGAGGAGATAACTATTTTGATAATAAAGCACAATTTACAACAAGGAATACAACACCAGCAAATAAGCAACAAGTCTACAAGTCATTCTCAACACCACACAAGGAAATACACTAATTTCATACGCTTTACAAGGTTTTACAAAACCACTTGCCTTAGCCAATCACTCTGGGACTTGAGCCTTCCCTTTTCGTTGAACTTTCGAACCAATGCAATCTATTCAAATATATATTCACAATAAGGTTTTGAAACTAACAACATCCACATTATTAAGTGTTTACCCTTGAACTTAAAATTCACCCGAATTTATAATCAAATTCATAATTCTTGATGTCAACTAACATTTCAACTATCATATTTTCTAAGTTCCAAGTCTAAAGTCAAATCTAAATTTTAAAAGTTATCCCTCAATTCTTAAAACTAACGTAAAATAGGTATTGACCAAGCATCAAATTAATGAAAAAATATATATCATCAACTTATACCTATATGTCAAGTTTTTCTCAGTGATTATTATAATCATTAACATCCATCATTTCACCTATCATTACTTCTCAAATTTATCAGCCACCAATTTCATAACACTACACCCACTAACTTATAATGAAAATTAACATTTGTTTCTTTTCTTATTCGTTTGAATTTTGAAAGCTACCAAACTGATGTAACATCATCATATGACTTCACAATGCCCAACTTCAATTTATTATACCCATTATTATTATTATAACAATAATAATAAATAATTTGATGCCTCCACTAAGCCCCAGTTTCAATATATAACAAGTGACTTTATTTCAACATTTTTTGTTCAATTTTTGTATTTTCTTTCACAACTAATGAGAGAGTAATACTTGTTAACATACACATACGTCATTATATGAATTAGACATATTACCGGTTTACCTGATAATGATCTTGTGGTTGCCTTCGGCGTCTACAGGTAAAGTTCTCCGACCCTTTTCTAGCATTTATACCAAATAATGCATGGCATTTAAACCAACAAATTAATTCTAGCATTGTTTGGTTAGTTTGTGGTGCAAATTAAGATGTATATTTGTATGAAGTGTACACAATTTTTAATGGTTTTGTGTACACAATCCAAACTACACCATAGTAACGTAAAGTATATCAAAATTTATACCAATTCTGCATAGCATCTAAACCAATAAATTAATTCTAGCATTGTTTGGTTAGTTTGTGGTGCAAATTATGATGTATACCAGTGTACACATATATAAATTTGTACCAAATATGAAACCATAATATACACAATATTAGTTTTCAATTGTACCACTTTAATACACAAATATAAGTTTAGATTGTTTTAAAGTATATTTATTGGTTTTATTGATTTATTTATTGAAAAATATATATATGTTATAAGTTTATTGATTGGTATTTTTTATAGGATCTGTATAACATAAACTATATTGCTCTCAATTGCTTTGCACCATACGCAAGTACTCACCTATAATTAAAGTTTGAATTAATTAGTGGTTTATGTGATGATATAATCGATTTTTGGTTGAATTGGTATAATTTACAATAATTATGGTGTATAAAGTTTTCTTATATGATTGTGGTTAGTTTGTTTACTGGTATTGCTTGGTTAATAGACAAATATAAATTTGTACCAAATAGTAAACCATAACATACAACACAATAGTTGTAAATTATACATAATATTTGTAAATAATACCAAATATTAAACCATAACATACACCATAATACTTAATTATGATGTACACAATTTCTTAACCATAACATACACCATAATAGTTATAACTTGTACCAAATATTAAACCAATTGTGCATGCATTTACATCAGTAATTAATTTTAGCATCGTTTATTATTAAAAAAAAAAACCACTATTATACACAAACTAAGTAAATTGTTGCGTTTCGCGCGGTGGTGATCTACGTTAATAATCTAATTCTGAACATTTGATAATCAAGTATTTTTGGGTAGATACAATCCAACGATAAATTGTCAAGAATATTTTATCCAAAGATGAAATGAATTATAAATCCTGAAATCAAAACGATTTTGTTCTAAGTGTTTATGAATTTTTTTAGTAATTCATCATTTTAGTGTAGTTATTCATCATCAAAGTCTTCAGAAAAGATATGTATATTGTTTCATTGTCTATATTTTTATATTCCAAAAGTGTTACAAACATTTTATTCATCAATTGCGAGAGTTTTTCTCCTATTCAAGGCCTATACATACACAATCTAATTATTATACATCTTCTATCATTAGTTGTGTACTTGAAAAGTTAATTTAACTTTTTAAAAACAACTCTTGGAGTTCAATGAAATAACATATGCACTGAAATAATTTGAATTAAATAATGTCTTGACAAGTCCCTACTCAATGTCATTTGCAGTGTATGACACTACTTTGAAAACCATATTTTGTTGTTTATGTTTCCATCAATATGGATAAAATATTTGTTTTTTGCAATTTTTAGTCTAATGTTTATAAGGAGATACTTAATTCTTTAATATTTGATTAATATGGATTTTTCCTACTTTGAGAGTTAATTATTGACTTCAATACAACATTTGAACCCAAAACTTTTGATTAAGGTTGAATACAACACTTAACATCTCACTACATTCCTTTATTTTTAATGTCACTAATCAATTGAATGTCTCAGTAAGATAGAAAGTTGAATAACTAAAGAAATTCCATGATAGAATGTAACCGCCATAATTTCTGAACACTCAAAGTCCCTTCTTGGACAACCCATGAATTGTTTTGCCAATGAAAAATTTATAAAGGTCAAAGTCATTTATTTTATAAGTTTAAGAATTTAAATCTACGTGACACTAACAGTCTAATGATTACATCAAACACTTGATTAATATATCTTCACTTTAACATAATGATCAAAAGCATAACCATAAACAACAAAATTTAAAATATATACTCAAAAATAACAATTAATAACATATTAAATTATTGAATAGAAATACCATACAAGGAGTTTAAACAAAAATATATGAAATATAAAGGAAAAAATTGAGTTCACTGAATGCACATTGACCCGTTAAGAAAGTTATTCCCCTATATTATCTGAGGTTAAAAGGAATAGATCCTCTCAGGATAAAACTATGTTGTTCCCAATTGTATTGATTGATGTTAGTGAACACTCAATAGGAGCAAAGTACACAAACATTCAATTGTACGAATGCATAAGAAGTTCAGAATTTTCACTGTTTCAAAATGAGAGGATATCCCTCTATTTATAGACAACAAAGGGTAGTGCGAATAAATGTTTATTGTGTCTTATCATAAAGATGATAACTCTTTGAAAAAGTGACAACCTCTCATAAAAGTCAAAATTTTTCATAAAAATTGCAACACTTAATAAAAGTCACAACTCTTAAAAAAGTCGCAACTTTTCATAAAAGTCGCAAGTTTTCATAAAAGACGAAACTTTTCATAAAAGCGACAGTTTTTCATAAAAAGAAAGACTAATTTTGGAAATAATTAAATTAAAAGGACTCCTTCGTTGTTTTAAAATGAGAGGAAATCTCTTCATTATAAACAACAATGGGTAGTATGAATAAATCTTTATTGTACCTTATCGTAAAGGTTATAACTCTTGGGAAAAGTAACAACCTCTCATAAAAGTCACAACCTCTCATAAAATTCACAAATTTTCATAAAAGTTGCAACTTTTCATATAAGTCGAAACTCTTATAAAATTAGAACTCTTCATAAAAGTCCCAACACTTCATAAAGTCGCAACTTTTTATAAAAGTTATAAATTTTCATAAAAGTCACAACTTTTCATGAAAGGAAAGATAATTTTTGAAATAAATAAATTAAAAGGGAATCCTAGTCTCTGGTAGCTCCACGTTGGCGAGCCGAATGTTCTATTATATATATATATATATATAAGTTTGGAAAATTGTACTCTTGTAATACTACCTACTGTGTTATTTATTTGTAACTATATATGAATAGCAGGAATGTATGAGGATTTCTAATTTGAAGGAGTTATATTTTGTAACTACATATGAACATCTGACGCAGGAATGTATGCGGATTTCTAATTTGAAGGAGTTATATATGATGCAATCACATGAAAAAGATGGTTTTATTAAGATTATTGCACTCCAATTAGGAATCAACACAACAATATTTGAGTTGGTGATCAAATGTTTTGTGAGTGAATGATGCTTCGCGCTAAATATTCATAATGATATGAGGGTACAAGTATATTTAGATTAGAAAAACTATTTTTGGATTTCTTTTCAAAATAGGCATTATGTGTAACATGTGAAAATAGAGCTATGGGAACCATTGGATACCAAATTGATACTCAAAACAATTACCAAACGCCTCTGCAAACAAATTCAAGGAAATCGTGTGTAACGTCAAAATCCAATATGTTTCAGGCGTATGGATCTAATTGTAGATGATTAAAATAGAGAAATCGAAGGAACTGAAATAATCAACGACCCTCAAAATGATGTTATGGTGGAAGGTCAGGTTTACGTGGATAAACATGTACTATCCACAGTGATGCAAAAGTATGCACTTTTGAGGGAGTTTCGTTTCAATGTTGTAAGATCCAGCACTACTAGGTAAGAATTATTAACAATAGTTAGATTTATTTATTTTGTTGTGAAATAATATAAATCAATGAGAAGAAAGTAGGGAGAAGAGGGAAAACTTATTATTCCTGAGGGATATTTAGAGATTTACATATCTGATTTACAATGAAAGAGAACCTATTTATTTATAGGGAAAATCTAACTTGGTCTCTAAGTAGGATTCCTAACCATATCTTAAAAAGACTCCACATAATAGACATTCACTATAATACAAATTTATTTATAACACTCCCCCTTGAATATCGGTAGATTATGTGCCTCTTTAAAACATTACTAGATAAAACCCAATGACAAAAAATCTAATGAAGGAAAGAGAGTACATATATCTAATAATACGCATTAGAGACGCCTCATTAAGAACCTTACAAGTATAACCCAATGGTACAACCTTGTGAGGAAAAGGATTATATCGCTTATTAACTCCCTCTAATAAGAACATCAATTCAAAGATTTGAATCTTCATTTTTCCAAGCTTGTGCACCATCTTCTTGAAAATTGTAGTTGGTAGAGACTTGGAGGATAAATTAATTATATTATTAATACAAAAAACATGTTGCATGTTGATATTGCCATTCTTCGAAGTTCATGAGTGTTGAAAAGCATTGATGAAATATGTTTCCTTTAATCTAAGATCAAAGATTTCTGCAAGTTCCTTACTTCAACTTCTTTAAGCAAATAATCTATTGCCTTTTGAAAACTCTTCAAGAGTTTCAATTATAATCATAAACTTGCATAACAATACATTTATATGCTTATGAATTTTGAATCTATTTAATGCTTATGAGGATTATAAACAAGTTTCGAAGTCTTGTATATGCTTTAGATTGTGAATCCATCAGATATTTTCATATCAATTTTTTAAGGGACAACATCCAATATTAAATGTATGACATATTATAGTGCCTATATTGCAATTTAAATAAGTTTTACGCTTACCAAGATACATTGTTTCACTTTTCACTTGATAATCATTTCTACACCAACATGCTTTAATAGTCGTAGAATTTGTATCATCATAATCTTTTACCATATCGCATGTTATTGTATCAAGGATATCGTCAATGATATATCATTTTATATTGATTCACAATATGGTATAACTTATTGAGATCTCATCACTTCATCATTTTTAGGTAGATACCTCTCTCATGAGCTTTCATGAAGTGTTATGTCGTAAGCTCTTCAAGAGCACATTGTAACCTTATTATAATGATTTTGATTCTTTGATCCTACCCGTTTTTCAAGGATAATTTAACTTAGATTAGGTTAATCTATAATGCTTCATGCATCTCGTAGACTCTATCCTTTTGAAACATTCAATAGGAGCATTTACAGCTTGTGTGTTGCTTCTTAGCTCCCTCTTATAATAGACAAACTAACATGTATCTCAATGTATTTTGGAGAATCTATAATTATGCATTATTGTATATTCATTGATTATATCATATCAAAATAATCAACTGAAAAATATTTGGTCCATGACCATAAATATAAATAATTGAGAGAAATTGATCATAATTTATAGTTCTGAAATTACTTTTGTATGTAATATTGTATTTCAAATTAACACATGAAACTTTATTTTCATAAGCAATGATTTCACTTTCTGAGACAGTTAATGTCACATCAATTTTAATATTTATCAATATTATCAAAATAAATTTTCTTGATTACATATTCTTAAAGTTGTGCCCTTAACTCAATTAACTTACACAAACAATTTTGCGAATGTCAAACTACAAGCTGACATAAAATACATGTGATTGTATAATATATGCATGTCTTTCTCATATCACATGATAGGTGAACGGACTCATATTCACCTTTTATACTTTTTAGAGTTTAGGGATTTATTCCCAACATTAGTTGATCCAATGAACTTATCATAATAACAAGCAACAAAAAGAATTCTCGAAGAACCATCTAGCTCTTCAATGTATGTATATTACTCAGTATGCACATCTTTGGGATGATCAAATCATTCATGCCGACTAATAAAATTATTAATATTTGTAAACTCCAAGTGTACTATGCCATGTGTTTTTTGCTTAGGTAAAATTCTAATTTACTATTATATAAGTAAATTTTAATTTTATTACTCTGATAGTAATTTCATATTTATTTCTTCTCGTTATTCTACCCCTTCTAGAGGTAAGTCGTGATTTCATCACTGAAATTGTGCATCTGATTATATTATTTGTGCCAACATTTTTGCAAATATCAAGTTGCAAGATAACAATAACCACAAATGAGATCATCCAGAAGAATCATATATAAGTACAATAATTTATCTAATCAACCCACTAAATTAATGAATAAGTCTATTCCTAGAACGCAGCAGACTCAATCTTAACTTTCGTTTATGATGGTCTTACAATTAACTTGCCATGATAACAAAATGTACAAGAAAATCATCATTTAAAAGAATCTTCAGCTTCTTTAATGGATGATCATTTAATTTTTTTTATAATTCACCTCATCATTATAGGCCCATGATTACCCAGACGATCATGCCAAAGTAATAAAGTACTGAAATTAGTGAACTTCTTATTACTACAAAATGAGTCTCAATTACCTTAATTATTATCCAAGTTTTTTCAATAAAACATATCTCCCTAGAGACAGTCTTAATGACACCACGGCCACTACCCAGGGTCAGGACCTTTTCCATGCTTAGCATGGTTGGCAATGAGCATACATCTCATCACTTCAAAAAATGGATCTATATTTATTTAACATTTATCAAAAGTTCTTATTCTTTATGAATAAACACAATCAACTAAGCATATCATCTTATGATATCTTTAGCGCCTTGTAAATCAATTGTCTTCTTTCAGACATATTATGCATTTCTGTCACATTCATTAACGAATGGAGCTATTTCAATGGAATAGGTTTAATGACTAATTTTCATCAAAAACATATTGTTTTGCTTTAGTCATCATTATATCATCAATACAGTGCATTGAGACTTCAATTCAATGTCTTATCCATATAAAACAATTTTAGCTCATAAATCCTAAGACTTGAATACATTGTGTCACCGTCATTCAATAACATAATAGGACAAAGTGCAGTAGAACTTACCCTATAATATTTATAAATATTAATCAATCAACAAATCCTTAATTTTAAAAATACATCTACGTGATGTCTTATGAATGCTAATCGAAGTTATAACAATTGTAAGCTAAAAACAATGAGTAACAATAGATTGTACACCTTACTAATTATTGCATCATCCAATTATTACATCTCATGTATTATTGATGTTTTGTAAGGTTACTACACTCACATATAAGAAATTAAATGATGTTACCCTTTCTTCTATTACATTTGGCAAAAGTATTCATTACCCCCTGAACTTGAAGTTTTTATTCGTTGTACACCTAAATTTTATTTTGTTTGAATTACCCTCCTGAACTCATTTATTCATCCAACGTGTGCACCTGGTGTAGAAATTGAAATCGCACTCTACTAGGCGCGTGAGGGAGTGAGTTTTTGCAATATCATAAAGCTATAATAGTAAAGAAAATGTGTTATCTCCATATTTTTAATATTGACAAAAGTTTTCATTACCAATGAACTTGAACCTTCCCTCATTACCCATATGATTTTTTCCTCACTTTTCTCCAACCAGTTGCTAATTCCTTAATTTGTTCATCAGAAAACGTATGAATTTGAAGGTCGGGTTTCATAATTTGGGATCTAAAATTCATGAAATTTGACGGTGGAGGTTGAGAGTGGATTCTAGCCGTGGATGTGATTTTTTGCTTGACAGAGGTGGACGGTGGTTCCGCGAAGTGGATTGGGAGGTGATAGGTGGAAATGAGACGGGAGAGGTGGAGGATTAGGTTTAAATGGCCTTGCGCCGGTAGTGGAACCATTACTATGATATTTTATTTTTTGTCATTTTAATATATCTAGGTAGTTATAATTTATCCAGGTGGAAATCCACATCATCACCACTTTTGTCAGTTGACGCGCATGTGAATTCACAATAGGAGAAGTTGACAAAAAAGTTGTACGCAATGGTGGAATAAACAACTTTGAGGGTGTAATTAAAACAAAATATAGCTTAGGTGTACACCAAATAAAAAGCTTCAAATTCAGGGGGAATGAATACTTTTGCCATTATATTTCATACCAAAGAAGGAATAGTGTTGATTTCATCAACGCAACACACAAACGCCTTTGGGACAGTGCACACATATCTTCGAGACTTTTTTATTATTTTTGAGACTTTTGTATTGTTACTCGAGATGACAGAGTCTAGTGCTGATAACCTAAATAATATAAAACAATGAGAAGAAAGTAGTGAGAAGGGAGAAGACTTCTTATTCCTTTTTAGGGATATTTAGAAATTCAGAGATCTGATTTACAATGACGTAAAATCCCTTTATTTACAAGGGAAACCTAACTTGGTCCCAAAGTAGGATTCCTAACCATATCCTAAAAGGACTTCATATAATAGGCATTCACTATAATTCAAATATGTTTGTAACTTATTTGATTTTGTATAAATTTCTGTATTATTGAAAATATTCTTCATACACAGTTATTGTCTAAAATGAGCTACCAATGGTTATTCATGGAGTTTAAAATTGTAATTGTCATCTTTGAATAAATCTAAATTATTCAAAGTTATAAAATTCTGCGCCACACACACATGTCTAGAGGAGGATAGGCTTTGTTCAAAAAGACAGTCTACTACAGATGTGCTTGGTGCAATGTTAGTGGGGAAGTATGATAATACAAAAATTATTTATGTAACATCTCTCAACTAGAAAGAACTAGAAAGAAGTTTAAAATTTGGAAATACTCATCTTTGGAAAGTATAAGGAAATTTGGAATTTTTTAAAATTAAGTTAAAAGTGAGTTTTGATCAACTTCAAATGGACATAACACCTATCTCGGGAGGATTTAGGTGTAGTTACAGATATGATTGGAAATACCTTCGACTGATATTTCCAACGCCGCCAATTTTGCGCGATTCCGAGCTCGTATGAGTGAGTTATGCCCTTTGAAAGTTGGGTTGTTGGAATAAGAAAAGCCCAAATTCGGATTTTTAAGGGGTAGTTTGGTCTTTTCCTTGCCCTATGAATTTAATATATTTTTGGTAATTAAGTAAGGGGTGTAATTTGAACAAGATCAGTGTATACTTTTACCAACAGAGTTAGGGTTTTGAGAGAAGAGGAGAAAAGAATAGAAAGGAGAAGGGCGTTCAAGATTTGCAAAGATTATCGAAGTAACTTGTTGATTTCGTCTAGGGTGAACACTAAAGAGGCATGTGAGTGTATATCAATGTTGGGTTTGTTCACCCATGTGTCAAGCATGTCCGATTCAACATGATTTTATACTCAAAAGATTAGATTTTAAATGTTCTTAAATTGATTTCATTATTGAACATGAGTTGAAGGTTATGTATTTCTTAAGGGTACATGAAATCTAAGTTAATTTGAGAAAATAAATTGAATTAAAATGACTTAAGGTTAGAAAATGAGAGGAAAAATCGTCAACCGTCATCTAGGGAAAGTAGGCGCGGCACACCTCTTATGCGCTAGAAAGCCTAGGGCGCGCGCTTGCAGTGTGCCAAAATAGGGCTTCTGAACTTTGGGGAGGGCGCGGCGTGGCCCGGATGATCCTGTATTGGAGTTTTCACCCAGTTTTCATAACTTAGTCTGATTAAGCGTTTCTAAAATGTTTTAACACTTCCTAATGATTCTAACTACTCTCAGTGACTTCTAAACATATACAAATCATCTAGAAACAACAATTTCGACCTTGAATCCATAACTTCAAATTCAAGGATAGTTAAGAGCCATGTCTAAAAAGTTCTTAGAGTCTTTTGAAGAAATCTTTTACAACTGCCTTTAACCTTGTTTCAGGACAAAAATATCAAGTTGAGTAAAGAGTAAAGATAAGGACAAGAAGTTCATTTCAAGTTTCATTAGTCTTTTACAAACGTTTTAACTTCGTTTTAAGACTTAAATTGTAGTTCAGGTCAAAGTAAAGTGAAGTCTTTTCTTCAAAGAGGTGTATGGAGACTAAGTATTTCCAAAGAAGTATAAATTGTTTTCATATTTAAATAAGAATGGAAACTGAGATTTCCAAAGAGCCTTCGGGCTAGTTTTTAGATTAGAGTAATAACTTTCTAAATAAAGCAAGCAAGGGAATTGAGATTTTCAAGATAGCATTTGAGCTAAGTTTTGAGCACTAATCTCAAATCACAGAATTAAGTAATTTTTTCAAATATAAGAGATCATATAATGATATTTTATGGAGTCGTATGAGCACCAATATAGGGGAGAGTTCAGATAACTCCTAGTCCCCATAAACCATGAAGCCTCCATGGGTAGAAAAGGGTCATACTTTATAGATGATTCATTTAGTGCTTTATAACATAGACTAGCGGATCCACTTAGTAGTTTAGTTTCTATAGCAATGGCAAGGTATAGGATGACCCTAACAGCTTGAGGCAAAACGTTGTACCATCACTATAGCTCTTAAGTGATGATTGTCAATTAGAGAAACTCCACAAGAAGTTAAATGTATTTTATATACACAGTTATTTGTATTTTTACATACAATCCCTAAGTTATATTGTATCCTTGCATACATAATTGGCATCATGTTTTAAACAACTTTTATTCATATTGCACTTGTTTTAAATTGCTATATATCAAAATGAGTTCAGTCTTGTAGAGTTGAGTTGAGCCAGGCAAGTTCTTCAGATTTCCCTTTCAAGCTACGCTTATATTGTTAAGCATTCCAACTCTCATACTCGTACATTCAATGTAGTGATGTCAGTTGATTTGCACTATATTATGATGCAAACACAGGTAACCAGGATCGGCATCCAAGGCACTGTGATCCAATTGAGCACTCCAAAGTCATTTGGTGAGCCTCCTTTCATTTTCGGAGGACTCTATTACTTAATTTCTAGCTCAGTCATTAGGATGTTGTGGGGTTTGTCCCAACATCCATCTCAGTTTTAAAGGCTTCATAGATAAACAATAATATATTAGTTCTTTGAGTCTTTCCAGTATTATCTCTTGTCGTTAAGACTTGGGTTGCCAAATTTGGCCAAGTTTAAATGTTTCAGTTTTAAAAACAATCTTAGTTATTACATTCTTCCAGTTTAGGTAAGTTTATTAATTACTGTCTTCCGCTGAGTTAAGTAAGCTAGGCCAAGGGTTTGCTCGGGTCAAACAATGGTCTTCGAGTGCCCGCCACACCAAGGGTGTAGGCTTGGGGCGTCACAAACTTGGTATCTAAGCACAAAGTTCAAGAGTTAAGACTCTATTACTTAATTTCTAGCTCAGTCATTAGGATGTTATGGGGTTTGTCCCAACATCCATCTCAGTTTTAAAGGCTTCATAGATAAACAATAAGATATTAGTTCTTTGAGTCTTTCCAGTATTATCTCTTGTTGTTAAGACTTGGGTTGCCAAATTTGGCGAAGTTTAAATGTTTCGGTTTTAAAAACAATCTTAGTTATTACATTCTTCCAGTTTAGGTAAGTTTATTAATTACTGTCTTCCGCTGAGTTAAGTAAGCTAGGCCAAGGGTTTGCTCGGGTCGAACAATGGTCTTCGAGTGCCCGCCATACCAAGGGTGTAGGCTTGGGGCGTCACAAACTTGGTATCTAAGCACAAAGTTCAAGAGTTAAGAGTCATAGGGAGTATATGAAGTCGTGTTTGTAGAGTTTTATTTATCAGTGTAAAGAGCGCAACATATTTAGGATACAACATTTAGGAACTATATCCCATCTTTCACACTATTTTCGTGCATTAGAGTTTATCTCTAATTCGTGCTTGTGCGTGTTTTCAGATAACTATGCCTCGACGAAGAGCACCAAGAGGTCGTCGAGCTAGAATGAACGTTGAGGAACAAGGGGTACCAAATGCACCTGAAGTGCAACCCAAGGAGAAGTTAATTTTTCATGTCGCATTAAGAGAGGCAATTAGGATGCTAAGTCAGGTTGTGGCTAACCAGGTTTGTCAGCAAAGAGGAGCCCAACAAGAAGGGGCTGACACTTCGAGGATTCGTGAGTTCTTGAGGATGAATCCCCCAAGTTTCACTGGTTCAAACAGTACAGAGGATCAAAAGAAGTTCACTGAGTAACAAATAAAGGTGTTTAGGGTGATGCATGTTGCTAACACTGAAAAAGTTGAGCTAGCTACTTATCAACTCAAGGGGTTGCTAGAACTTGGTTTGATTAGTGGAAAGAGGGTAGAGATGAGGATGCACCACCTGCGAGTTGGGCTTATTTTGAGGAGGCCTTCTTGGGGCATTTATTTCCCGTGAGCTAAAAGAGGCCAAGCTATGTGAGTTCTTCACACTTAAGCAGGAATCTCTAAGTGTTCTTGGGTATGGGTTGAAGTTCACTCAACTATCATGTTATGCTCCGTGGATGGTTAAGGACATGAGGAGTAGAATGAGTCTGTTTGCTGCTTGTTTGGGCTAATTCTCAAGCAATGAGGATTGGACAACAATGCTTATCGGTGGCATATGATTTATGTTTCGGAAAAATGAAAATAGTTTTTAGACTTGTTTAGAGTCGTCACTTAATTTTTGAGAAAAATCAAGAAAAACTTAGTTTTCAAAAGATTCAAACAAAAAAATCAATTTGAAAACTTAAAGGGGTTCAGGGATTCTATACTTTAGGAAGATGTTTAAGGCACCTAAAATAGTCGCTAATGCGGTTATCCATCAACTAACTTGTTTGGCTAAAACGTCTAATTTATTTCAATTTATTTTTTAAAATGCTTGAAATATCAACCTATCTTCTCATCGAATTATTGAACTTGTAAAATTTACTTAGTAAAAAATTATTTAGATATACTTGATTTAGTTGAATCGTGAAAACAAAATAGCATCTCGCGAGGAATTTGAGATTTTCAACCCTAAAGATGACGACAAATAATAGCAGATAAATAAACAAAGAAATGTTGTGCGTTTGTGTGTGTGTGTGTGTGTGAGAGAGAGAGAGAGAGAGAGAGAGAAAGGTCCAAATCTGATTTCTTTCCGCCTGGATCGATATTTGGACCCATATTGTTTTTGGGTCTTAGGACCATTTTATTGTTCTTGTCCTAATCTAACAAAATAACAATAAATAAATTTACAAGACTTAGGCTTAAAAATAACAAAATGCTACACTTTCAAAAAAATAGTAAAATTTTTGGACTCTTGGGCCAATTCTTCAACTCTCTTCAATTCTTCAAGCTATTTCGACTTCAAAATCTGTTTGCCAGTTTTTAGAATGACCGATTCAAGAAGGGGTTTTGGATCCTTTGGTTTTTCCCCGAAATGCAAGAGGAGGAGAGGAAGTTCGTAATGAACTCAAACAAATTTCACATGCAACGCAAAAATAAGATAAAGGATTAGTATTTAATAACATCATCTTAAAAACCACCACTCAACATGGTAACAAAACTTTCCAATTATGATATGGTTATTTACCAAAAAGGAACACAACAAAACATATAGCAAACAAAAAATTCATATTTGTATTTTATAGCAAAATTTACATAATTGCGCTCCATAGCAAACATAAAACTGTATAATTCGCTATGCATATACATTTGTATTATTCGCTAGCCTAAATTGTATAATTCGTTGGCCTATTCGCTGCAATTGTATAATTTGCTTTGCATACAGTTGAATCGAATTAAAATGTATGTATATTGCATAATTACAAGTGTATAACAAGAAGATATATGTTTTTCTCGCTTTATACAAAAACAGAAACACAATATATACACTTCTGTTGTATAAATCTAGAGAAAATTGTATTTCACTGCAATTGTATAATTCGGAATTGTATAATTTGTTGGCTTTTTTCTCTGCAATATTTGAAGTAAAATGTTTGTAAATTGTATAATTAAGTGTATAACACGAAGACATATATTTTTGTATGTGTATATATAATTTTCTCTCGCTTTATACAAAACAGAAACAGAATTATACACTTCTGTGTATAAAGCGAGAGAGGCGAGCGAGAATGGAGAGTGGCGAGCGAGATTTTTGGGAGAGAGACGCTGGCAAATTTTAGCTAATGTTTGCTATGGAGCACAATTAAATCAAACCCTAGCTATTCCATTTAATTTAGGTTATTAGTTTGCTATTATATACAATTTTCCCAAAAAAAAATCGCACAATAAGACATCCGAATTCCAATAACTATTTTACTCATAGCCCAAAAAGAAAATGGGGAGCTACTGCTCATCCAAAAAGCACATAACACCCAATAATGAGGAAAAAGATAAATAATTAAAAAAACGAGCAGACCTTTATGACCTTAATAGTAACAAGAAAAATAAGTAGAGTGACAAATGACACCTTGAGGAAGATATAATAAATTGATATTAAACAACTGAAAGGAAATCAGTATGTCGAAAAAAAAGTGAAAAACAGGTGGTACAACAAAAAAAATGTGCATCAATATTAAATTTCAACCTCAGTATACTATTCCAACTGAAAATAATTAATATGAATAAAAGGAAATTTGCAAAGCATTGAGTTTGACAGATTGTGATTATAACTAGGCAAATGGAAGCACTGCACAAATTTGGTCAAGTACAATCTCAATATTTAAACTCCTCAAAATGGTATGAGAATACTTTAAATCGTATTGGGTGCTAACAAGTCATTTTAACCCAAAACAAATGTTGACTGTACAATGTCAGCATTTCCGTAAGTAAAAAAAAATTTCATGCTAGATAAGATTATACCTTCTTAGAGAATTTATATAATGAAAGGGGCGTGAATAAATCAACAAATAATAATAGCAACATGTGGCGAGATAGTGCATAACCTCCGAACACAACTGACAAGAGAAAAGTAAAATAGACCATAATACTGATAATATTATGCGATAAAGCGGGACCTCGACACGTGCAAATTTTAACATGCTTGTTTGCTGCTCAAGTATGGATGTAAAATACATTCATCAAAACCGTGAAATTTAAACTAGCCTATTACTACTGGCAGCCACCAACACACACACATATATGTGTGTATATATATATAGAATAAAAGAATCTATAGAAGCTTACATATATATATACGAAAACGAATTTTTTACACCGACTTATATTTATTTCGAAAAAACAGTAAATAACAAAGAATATATAAACGCTTTAAAATGGGAAGTACAAGGACTTGAAAGTGATATAGAATATGTGAATAAAAGAATAAAATATTTTTATGAATGTTATAAAGCAACTACCTTAGGATAAAAACAGTACTTAGTAAAAATAGCTTCATCAAAGAATATAGATTATCTAGACTTACAGATCCAAACAGAAAAAAGATTCCAAAGAGTAAAACCAGACAGTACAATTAAGTGTAATTTCGGAAACGGAAATCATATCTTACATACAGAAGATACTCAATATAATACTCTAATAGACCTTATAATTAATCTTAGCGAAAAATTAAAAGAATCAAATAATAAAATCATAAAGATATTAAGTGAACAAGAGGAAATACAAAATAAGCAGAAACAGCTTTTTAGCAGAATAGAAAATAATCTAGACTACTTAAAAGAACAAGGAATAGACTTAAATAAAAAATTAAACGAATTAAAAAATAAACCTAAAGAAGAATTTAATAATACATTAGTAATAAAGATACAAGAAATAAAGACAGAATTAGAATTAATAAAAGAAATAGTTCTTTCATGATAGATTTAATAGAAGCAGAAGCTAATAAAGAAGCAATAAAATTAATAGAAAAAAGAATAACCCTTCCATCAGACTATAAAGATTTTATCCCATCTTCAAAATCAGATCAAGTTTAAATAATATAATAATATCGCTTTTATTATCTCTAAATAAAAAGATAGATAGAAACTATAAAGAAAAAATTGAAAGTAAAGATACAACTGGAATAGGAGAACTAATAGAAAAGCTAAATAAAATAGCAATTACCCCTCAAAAAGAAAAAATAATTAAAAAAGAACAAAAAAAATGGACATTTTTCCAACTAGATCAAGAGATAAAAGACCAGAACCTAGTTACACCCAGAATAAAATAAGTAATAACTTTATATCAAAAATATTAAATAGAAAATCAAGAGAAGAAAATAATCAACAATTAGGAGAAATAATAGACACAGATAAAGATATACAAATTTTTCAACAAAATCAATTAAAATTATTAAATCCAAAGGTACTATATAATACAAACTCAAAATCTCAATTATATAAACACTATAGAGAAGAACAATTATCAGTATTAGGAAAAAATTCAGTATCGTTACCACTAGTAAACGCTGAATCTATAAAAGAAATAGAATATGTTAAAAAAGATCTAATGCATATAGGATTAATAGTTATAGGAATTAAAGGATTAACTAGAAAAAATTTAGGAACAAAAGCATTAATTACTATATACGATAATAGATGGTCAGATGTAAAAAAGGCAATTATAGGATTAACAGAAGTAGACATGACTAATAATGGAGGAATTTTCTACATAAGTCCAGACTTAATGATGAATTTAAAAGAATTTGGAACTAAAATAAAAATAGGAATACAAACTAAAGGATACGAAGAAATGAGTAGTGGAAAAAATTTATTAATATGTGTAGGATTCCTAGGAAAAATGACAGATAATAGTAATACTAGATTTAAACTACAAATAAACGATGTAGTAGAAGTAATGGGAAATAAAGGGATAAAACTAATAAAACCAATAAAAATAGACCCTGAAGAATATGCAGGATTGGAGTGGAAGTTAGGAAACTTTAAAGAAAAAGAAGCATTAACACCAGACGCTCACTTAATATATACAAATTCTAAAGGAGAACCTTCAATTAGATTTACAGATTATAATTATGAAGCTCAAAAAGACTTTGAAGAAGAAAGTACTATAGAAGAAATGCCTTTAGAAGGAATGAATATGGAAATAACATTAGAAGAAGATTATGCAGTAGACATAGCTATAGAAAAAGCAAAAGAAATATGCAAAGAAAATAATAATAGACTTTTTACATGTAAAGGATGTAAATTAAAAGACTTAAATTTAGAACAGACCATATCTCATTTTAAAAAATGTAATCAAAGAAATGATAATAGAGGATATAGATTAGAAAAAGATTTACAAAATAAGTTAGAAAAAAGCAGTAATATAATGACACAAATACAAGACGATGATAGTGAAATATCCGAATTAGAATCTATACTTAGTCAGAAAGAATTAATGGAAACAGCTAGTTCTAGTAGTCCATTTCAAAGAACAAATGAACAAGGACATACTGCAGACAATAGCACAGGAAATATACCACGAAGAAGAGTATATAGACAAGGAGATACTCCAACAATAGAAGTAAAACCTATGGGAAAAAGAATGCCTATAGAAGAACCAATAATACTCCAAGAGGGAGGAAGTAAAGGTAAAATCTTAAATATAGCAGCACATGATCCACAAAGGTGGAATTCAGTAATAGACTTATGGAAAGGAATAGTAGTAGCAGACTTTATAAAAAATTATACAGAAACTGATGCAGAGACAATGTACAAATACTTAGAAACGTTTTTAGGAGAATCAACTAAAGCTTTATGGGAAGCTTATAAAGTAGAATTCCCATCAGAATTTCAGTATTTAGTGTCATTAGGACCAAATCCTTATAACTTTACAAATAAAGTACATACATTAATAACAGGGGAAGATCCAAATAGTGGATTATTAGCTTTACAGCGAAATGCTGTAATAAAATTAGAACAATTAAGTATAAGTAATTGGTATTACATAAAGAAATTTTTAAATGATTACTTCTATTATTGTACAATCAGTGGAAATGCTTTTGATCAAGACTTAGGCAAAAAATTATTTAATAAACTACCAGGAGCCTTAGGAAGAGAAATAGAGGAAAGATGGACTAAAAGAGAGGGAGTAATACAAAACCCTCAAGCTAAATGGTCAATAGGACATAGAATACAACATATAATGGAAATACTACAAGAAAAATGTACTAATCTACAAATACAAAAACAACTAAAACAGAATGAAATGAATTTCTGTAAAGACATAATATATACAACTCAAAGTTATGATAAAGACCAATATAAAAAGAAAAGATATAAAAAATACCATCCACAAAATAATAAGAGATATAATAGGAAAGGATATTTTCTTAGAAAATCCTCAGCAAGGAAACCATATTTAAATAGAGATAGACATGTTAGAAAATACAGAACAGATAGAAATTATAAAAACAAGCTAGAATGTTTTACATGTGGAAGTATAGAACATTTAGCAAATACTTGTCCTAAAAGATATAATGCTAAAACTAGAAATGCACAACTAGTAGAAGAATTTAATGAAGCATTATTAAATGTAGACGAATATATGTCAGACAATGAAAGTATTTACTCTATAGTAAGTATTGATATAGATGAAAATAACAAAGAAGAAGATTCTTCTAATTCAGAAGGAGGAGAATTAATTAATGAAATCGGAATAGAAGACTTGAATATAGATAATCTAAAAATAAATTTTATGAATATAGTAGAATGTGAACATGATTTTGAAAAGGATACTGGATTAGATAGTAATCCATGTAACTGGTGTAAATGGTACCCAAGCAAACATAAAAGAGCTAAATGTAATAAATGTTTTATAGAAGGATGTATAAATTGCATAGAGACTCAATTAGAAATAATAACTCAGAAAAGAAAAGAAATATACACAGATGAACCTCTAGTAAACTTAAAAGTACTAGTACTAGAAGCAAAAATAAAAGAATTAGAAGAAAGAATAGTAAGGTTAGAAAAAGGAAAAAATATACAACAGGAACAACCAGTAGATAATCAAGAATTAATGAATGAAGAATCTAATACTTTAATATGTAATGAAGACAAAAACATAAACACTATCAAAATATTAGCAAAACTTCATATTGGAAAATATGAAATAGAGACTTTAGCATTAATAGACTCAGGATGTACTAAAAGTATTCTAAATAAAAAGATTGTACCCATAGAATTAATAAAAACTTTAGAAAAACCACTCGCAGCCATGCAAATGGATGGAACACATAATATATATAGACATTATATAGATAAAGCTCAAATAAGTTTCTTAAATACTTGTTCAGAATTCTATAAACCCACCTATAAAATGGATAAAATATGGGTAAGAGATCTGGATATAAGGGTAGATTTTGTGTTAGGACTAGATTTTATATTACATAACAAAGGAGGAATTTTAATAACTAGAGACGGAATACTTTTTATGAAAAATACTACTCATACTTCAGTTTTAACTAATAAAATTGAAACTAAATTAAGACAAAAAGAAAAATGTTGTGAAAATTGTAAAAATGATAGAGAATGTAATAAAAATAATTATAATATACTATATGAAAATATACTAGACATAGAAGAAGAAGACGAAATAATTAATAAAAATTATGTTTTAATAGAAATGGAAACAGAACTATATAACTTTAAGACAGGAATACAGAAAATAGGAGAAATAAAAAATCAACAAGACTTAGATAATATAGTAAAAATTTTAGATGAAATAGAAATAATAGGAGAAAAACCCTTAAAATATTGGGAAAATAATCATGAAGTGTGTAAACTAGACATAATAAATCCAGAATATATAATTAAAACTGCGTCAATAGAAGCTACAAATCAAGATCTAGAAGATTTTAAAATACAAATTAAAGAACTATTAGAATTAGGAGTAATAAGAAGATCTACTTCAAAACATAGATCAACAGCATTTATGGTAAGAAATCATAATGAAATAATTAGAGGAAAAGCTAGAATGGTTATAAATTATAAAAGATTAAATGACAACACTAGAACAGACGGATATAAACTACCAGACAAGACAGAATTAATAAATAGAATACAAGGAAAAACATTTTTTAGTAAATTTGATTGTAAATCAGGATATTGGCAAATAAAGATGCATCCAGACAGTATAGAATGGACTGCTTTTAACTGTCCTGAAGGACATTTCGAATGGTTAGTAATGCCATTTGGGTTAAAAACAGCACCTCCAATTTTCCAAAGAAAAATGGATAAAATATTTGGAGAATATAAAAGATTCGTTTTAGTATATGTAGATGATATTTTAGTATTTAGTAAAAATATAAAAGAGCATTTAGGACATTTACAAACAGTCTTTAGGTTATTTGTTAATAACGGAATAATAATTAGTAAAAAGAAAATGGAATTATGTAAAAATTATATAAATTTTTTAGGAATTATTTTAGGAGAAGGAAAGGTTAAATTACAACCTCATATAGCTAAAAAAGCATTAGATATGCCAGACAAATTAAATAGTTTAAAAGAATTACAAAATTTTTTAGTTATAGTTAATTATGCAAGACCTTTTATAAAAGATTTAGGAAAAATAGCAGGACCATTATATTCTAAAACCGGAAATAAAGGACAAAGAAATTTTAATATAGAAGACATAAAATTAGTACAAAAAATAAAAGAAAAAATAAAAAACATTCCTGATTTAAATATGCCACTAGAAACAGATTATTTAATAATAGAAACAGATGGAAGCTTTGAAGGATGGGGTGCAGTACTAAAATCAAAACCACATAAATATAGTATTAAACAAGAAGAAAAGATATGCGCCTATCAAAGTGGAAAATTTAAAGAAAAAGGTAATAAAGCTAGTATAGATGTTGAAATTTTAGCAGTAATATATGGTTTAGATAGTTTTAGAATTTATATTTTAAATAAACCAGAAATATTAGTAAGAACAGATTGTGAAGCAATAGTAAAGTTCCATCAAAAAATTAATGATAAAACTAGCAGTAGAAGAAGATGGTTAAAAATTTTAGATACAATATCTATTTACCCTTCTATAAATTTTGAGCATATTAAAGGAAATGATAATAATATAGCAGATCAATTAAGTAGATTACTAATTAAAGTTTAAATTTTACAGAATGAGACCTCTACTATCAGACAAAGGTAAAAAGGTTCAACCTTCAACCCCAGGTTTGGCAGACTCTTATAAACAGACAGTACTAGCTAATTTACATTTTAAATCATTAGATAAAATAGACGATATTAAAGTAGAAAGAATGCAGTTTGGATTACAAAACCTAATTGCATATGGACCGTCAAACTTAACTTTTAGACATTTACCTAATTGTCAATTAGATAAACAACAGACATGTCTTATAGATAACATATGGATAGCACATAATAAAAAAGATACTAAATACATAATTGCTGTTCTAAATGCTTTAGGATACTATTTTACTAATAAAAATAAAGACAATAAATTTAAATATTATGTAGTAGTTCATGGTAAGACAAATGGTGTTTTCCAAACATGGATAGAAGTTTTAGACTCAATTAAAGATTTTCATAAACCACTTTTCAAAGGTTTTAACGATTTTACAGAAGCTTTAGACTATGCTAGAGGAATTTTAGGACCAAATTATTATATTTCTCCAGCTCTTAGACAAAACCCAGAAAAAATCCCACAATATAACATCCAAAAAGACACAGACAAAATTATATTTTGCGACCATTGCTCATCCATGACTGAAGCATTCAAAAGGCTAAATTTAAAAAATGAAGCCTTAATAGAAGAAAATGCCAAGCTCAGAGAAAAACTTAGCAAACTGGAAAGCAAAGGTAAGAATATACAAACTCAGACAGATACGCAGGGTTTTCCATCCCAAACAAAAATGGATGAGATGGGTGTGCATTCCCCACTGAATGCTAGGAAATCCACTGTATCGGATAATGATACAGCTAGTCCGGTTCAAACGGTGGCCGGTAAAGACTTCTCAAACCCGTTAATGGCTGTCACTTTGCCAAAAAGTGAGAAAGACGAAAGCTCATCTTCAAGAAGAAAATTACCACTCTCATTTAACCAAACAATCAGACGAAAAGTTAAAAAAGCCCAAAAAAATAAAGAGTTAGAATTCCTAATAACCCAGACTGTAGAAAAACTACTCAAACAAAAACAAGAAAAAGACAAACATATAAACCCAAGCCCAATACAAAGCCCAAGACAAATTTCTATTCCTAGCCCAAATAATTCGGATAATTTTGAAGACTCAATACAATTTGCCCAAGACCCAAATGATGATGACTCAGGAGCAAGTTTTGATTCAATTGCATTGCATAATCTAGACACATAAAAAAAAAAAATATATATATATATATATATATAATAATAAATATTTTAAATATTATCTTATTATATTATTACACTTAAGAGAGGAATGCCTCTTTAGTCAAAAAATGTGAGTCCCACTTTACTCACTACCACACATGTGGAAAAACTGTTGGGACGCGTCGTATTCAAGAAAAAAGATAAGATAAAGGATGTTGAATCAGATTCCAGAAACAATAATGCAAGAAGAAGGGGCAATAACTTCACGATGGGGCCCAAATGCGTACCCGGCTGAAGTGATAAGATTCCCTTTTCCATTTGAAATCCGGAGTTTGAAGTCCGAAGACACCTATAAAAGCAGACGTTATCAAGACAAGAAGGAGCAGAAGAGAAAAAAGAAAAGAAAGAAAAGACCCACTACAAACACTCTCAAAAAATTCCCAAAACTACCTTTTTCATAAAACTATCCTTTAGACATTGTAAAAAGATTTTCAGATTTTGGTTCTTTAAGTATTTTTTTTTTGTTTAAAGAAAGCTTGGAAGTTTTCGGGTTTCCCGAAAGGGAAACTTCACTCTGTTCTTATAATGTAAGTTTCATATTTATGTTTCTAGTACAACTTCCCATATATGTAAATTATGTGTGTTAAATTCATGTAAATACATGAGTTTATTTTAAATTTTGTTAAGTATATATTATCATGAATCTATTTTACCTAGTATATGGTTAGTCTCTTAGCCTCTTAAAATTATTGATGGATTAACTTGTAAATTCCTAGGAAATTGTGGGGTCAGTTCGAAAGTTCATGGATGAACTATGAATGACCAAATCCGGGGTGGAGTTAAAGAAAATTAATTTTAAGAACAAAAGCTAAGAGAAAGAGATGAACAGTAAAAATAGATTCATGAATGGACAGAGTCCATAATTTAAAAAAAAAAAAAAAAAAATTAAAACTAGAGGAAGTTACTAGAACTTAATATGAGAATTACAAAATAGAACAAGAAAGAGTGAAGGAGTACTGAGTAGGACTCTTTACAACATTTAGAAAAAACCACTTATAATTTTATTGAAATAAATAAAAAATCTCTAGAAAGCCATATATATACCTTAAAGCTAAGACTAGTACCGTCTGTTTATAAGAGTCTGCCAAACCTAGGGGTTGAAGGTTGAACTATATATATATATATATATATATATATACACACACGAAAGAACACTAAAGCTAAGCATCTTCAAGACTTCTAAAGAGGTGAACGTAGAGAAGTTTAGACTCAGAGCTGTAGAGAAGAACACTTAATTAAACCTCAAGTTAAAGCAAATATAGGTAGCTAAAACATTCTACGACTCATCAAGAAGGCAAACTTTACTAGAAACAAATCAGGTGATTACTTTAAATCGATCAGGCGAGAATAGAGACACAAACAAAGAGATAGAGCGACAATATACTAAGCCAGCATACTCAAAAACAATAAATTAAATACCAGCTTAAGCATATCAACTCAGCTTCAGTCTACTTACAAAACCGAAAAAAGAAAAAGCTCAAGAGTAAAGATTTCACCTCTTTTGGTGCAGCGATACCGAACAAGACGAGCGAAGAACGTGCAACGAATTCCACGCCACAAAACTTGAACATGAACTACCGACCAGAAAACAAAGCAGAGTCTCGAAGAAACTTGGGTAAAACAATGGTAAACGAGATGATATAGGGACTCTCAGATCGAAACCAAGTAACTCTTCCTTTCCTAGAATGTGTTTCGTGTGTACTTCTTTAGCTTCTTCACTATGCTAATTTCTAAAGAAAAATTCAACTTTCTCTTCTCGCCTTTTTTTCCAACAGAAGAATCTCTCCCCCTCAAAATGACAAAACAGATATTATATAGGGAAATATTAGGGTTAGTAAAATGGGGGGAAAACCTAGGGAAATTTCGGATAAGGACCAAGACATTTCAAAATCTCAAATTTTGAAATCATCCCCAAAATCGAAAGAGATCTGGAACCGATACTAAAAATTCCAGAATTTGCAACGGGGGAGTCATGGGAGCCGCTCGATTAGGCGCCATTACGAGAGAAACGCGGAGATGAAGACATTTGGCTGCCAAGGACGAAATAAAGCTGTTGATCATACAAACCATACAGGTTGAGGGAGACAACGCGAGGCGTGAACTCGCCACTTTCGCATCTGCCTTCGCGTGGAGGAGACGGGGTGCGTACGGGGGCTGCTCGCGCGTTTTGTCTCTTCTGGGTTTTCTTCTCAAGCGTTGGAAAAATTCACGCGTTGGGATGAATTTCTGGGTTCTTGATTAAACGGGGCGAGTATGGGTTGATTTGGGACGAGAAAAGGGTCGGGTCGGTGTTTTCTTTTCTTTTCTTTTTTTTTTCTTTTTTTGTTTTGCGTTGAGGTGTTGGGCTGGGAAAATTTCTGGAAATTATTGAGCTGATTTTGGTTGAGAAGCAACAAAGGAACGGGCTGGCCGGGAACTTTGTTAATAAATGGCCCACTTTGGGTCTTAAGAAAATAGGCTAAAATATTTCTTGCCAAAAATAAGATGAAAATAACTTAAATACACAACTATAAGTTTTGTATTCTCTATTTTTCCTTTCTTTTTTTAAATATTATGTTATTCTTTTTTTTTTAATTTTAGTAGAAGTGTATAGATACGTAATATTCTCTCTCCTATAATACACAATTCCCCAATATAATACCTATCTTTTCTCCACTAAAACACTCAATCTTCTAAATCAAAGATTTTGAATTATTAATTTTAATTAAAACACTCAATTTTGAAATTTGAATTTCAAAATTCAAAGAATTTCAAATTTCAAAGAACTGGACAATCGCTCTCCCGTTCTTATTGTTCTTTTACTCCATCATCGTCTTCAGTTCTTCTTACACCATCATCGTCTTTAGTTATTCTTCTTAACCTAACATCTGTTATTGGTTTCTTCTTTTTTTATTCTTGTTCATTGATTTGTTACATCAGTCGTATTTAGTTCTTCCTTTTCTTTTTACTCCATCATTAGTTTTTCCTTTCTTCCTTTTTTGTTTTGGTTAATTGTTTTATTACATCATAGTAATGAATCCTTTAATTAATAGAAAGATTTATGATTCTGACGATGAAAATTGGAAAGAAAATAGAAAAAAGTCTTTGCATGATCCTATGAATCTTCAGAAGGATTCAAACAAAGATTCTGGCGAAACATCAAAATCAAAGGTTGTCAAAATACAACAAAAAAAAAAGAAAAAAGAAGCAGCAACCATTGTTGTCAGGCCTACATTGTTTCGAGTTTGTATTTTTTATACTTATTTTTAAATTGTTGTTGAAATTAGTAAAAATCTTAAGGAATCCAATATGTATCAAAAAATTATGAAAATTATTATCATGTATCAGACAATAGGTTTAATACATAAGTACTAAGTGGATTAGAATGTTTCGTCTATGCTTTGATACATGAATTAGATGTGTATCATATGATTTCCTAAGTATCAAGGTTTTTGAAAATTTTTATCATGTATCAATGAATAATTTCAATAATTGTGTCATCAACTGTGCTTGCTGATACATTTTGAATCAGTGTGTATAGTGTTTTAGATGATGCATTGATACATGAATTTGTAGTGTATCATATTATTTTCTATGTATCATGAGGTTTTGAAAATTGTTATACTGTATCATTCAATAAGTTTTTAATTTATGCTGTATTTTTTTTGTAGAGACATCGCTAAACAGGACTGCGATAGCCTGTAAGTATCAAAAAAAATTCGTTTGTCCTTTTTAATATATCATTAAGTTTTTAATTTATGTTGTATTATTTTGTAGAGACTGTGGGTTATATGTTACTACATTTGCCGAGTATATGAGTGACCAAATCAATATATCATATGCTGATTTTAGTCATGATTACCTACGTCAAAGATATGGAGCATTGCTGTGGAGTTATGGAAGCGAGAAGGCTAAGTGCGGATATGTTAGTGACAATGATTATCCACCAAAATCTAGGGGCGTAGTCACACCACAACCAGAAGAAGATTTAGTTCACATAGTTAATGTTGATTAATGATCTGTTACCGTAAATTAAGCTGTTTTAGTTAACAAGTTTAAATGTTCCATTTTTCCCCATTTTTTTTTCTTAACAAGTTGACCAGAACATTCATTTGTTGCTTTATAAAAAACATTTAAAAAATCAATCAGTTCTTTTGTATTTTGCCAATCTTCAAAGCTAATTCTTAAACTCGGATCAACATTATGAGCATTAAAAACTAATTGTAGCGGTTCTTGATAAACATAAGCAACTTGAAGCATTTCAAATAAAGAATTCCATCTAGTGCATATTTCTTTTGGAATTTTTCTGTATGCAAGTCCACATTCATTACAACGATTTTTAAATTCAGTAATTCTAGCTTTTACTTTAGCTTTAAAAATCCAATTACAAGCAAGTCTAATTTTTTCACAAGAAACTCCAAATTGAG
Source organism: Solanum lycopersicum (assembly GCF_036512215.1). Classification (NCBI taxonomy): domain Eukaryota; kingdom Viridiplantae; phylum Streptophyta; class Magnoliopsida; order Solanales; family Solanaceae; genus Solanum; species Solanum lycopersicum. The sequence goes on along the minus strand of NC_090807.1, from coordinate 37,574,457 downwards.
AAATACCATCTTTTACTATTAAATTATAAATATGTGCGACACACTTAATATGAAAACAACCATTATCAATTGGACAAAGTCTAGTTTTTAAATAATCAACGGCTCTTAAATTATTAGAAGCATTATCTAAAGTGATACTCATTATTTTATCACATATTCCATAATATTGTAAAATAGAGCCTACTTTTGATGCTATGTAAGAACCGGTTTTAGTTTCTTCAACATATTTATACACTAATATTCGTTTTTGCATGTTCCATTCATGGTCCATCCAATGGACAGTAAGTATAAAATAATCGTTATCATTAGGACTACGTCTCATGTCTGAAGTAATAGATAATATACCATCATAATAAGCAAATAAACAACAAAGAAAATGAGAATATTCTTTTTGATATTTAAAAATATCACTTTTAATTGTATTTCTTGGAATACCTTCATAATCTGGGTTATATAATTCTCGAATATAATGAACAAAACCAGGATGAGAAGGAAATGAAAAAGGTAAACCACAAACACCAACCATTTTAGCTAATTCTCTACGATCTTTTTCTTTACTATACGTGCGGTGTGTGCTTCGACTAGCCGAATTAGATATATTTAATACACTTTGAACCATATTAGAACCTCCAACAACCATAGAACTTTCGGTATGGGTGTTCCATTTCTATTAGCTCTTTCTATATCATCTAGGCGAGCAAATTCTTTATTACACTTTCGTAAATGTGTTCTTAGTCGTCCCGTTCCCCCTTGTGTACCAGTAGTTACATGTTTCATTACCAATTTACATTTAGTGCATGTAACAGTAGTTTTCTCCTCATTTTGTATCAAAAATTTCCATACTCACGATCTTTTAACACGTACGACAGCGACATTTGAAAAAGTAGGTAAAGAGGGGACTTCGGTAACCGGACTAGTCGGGGTAGGAGTCTCTTCATCTTCCTCATTTATTTCTACTTCTTCTTCTAATTCTTCTTCAAAATTAGTATAATGTCTATTTAAAGACTCATGATCTACTTCATTTTCACAATTAAATTCAATAGGTCTTGGTGACGTAAAAAAAGTTTCATTAACACAAGTATAATCATTAGTATTAACTAAATATCTAGGTGGCAAATTTTTAGAACAAGAACTACTTACTCCTCCCATTTTATTTTTTAATTCCGACATTGGTCTTTTACCACTATTTCTTTCCGAATTCATGTTAAAATTTAAAACAATTAAATATTATGAGAAAAACAAGCAAAATAATATAATAAAAGAGATAAAACAACTAAATTAATAAACAAATAACAATTAAAGTTAATAGTTGGAACGAATGTACCAAACGTCTACGTAAAAGTAGACGTATAACCAAAGCCGAATTTGATAGATGCCTATTGTAGCTTCCGAAATTCAAACTCCAACTCAATATCACAATATAATAATTAATAATTTATGAGAGATTTATAATTGAGAGTTTGAGACTTTGAGAGATTGTATAAGATTGTATAAGTATTGAATTTGTGATTTAAAATGGAAAAAAAGGTATATTTATAGTGTAAATGGGTTAGAGGGGGGGGGGGAGGGGGGGTTCATATTTGACCGTTTTGGGCCCCAGCCCAACGACTAGAAGGGCCCAACTGTCATATAAAACGGTAACCTTAAAAAAAATAATTAAAAAACCGGCTAAACCGGTTCTTATCGGATCGGACCGGACCGGAACCGGTTCTTACCGAACCGGTTCAACTGGATAAAAACCCAGGAACCGGTCCGGGAACCGGTCCTGTATACTAAAAGACCGGTTCCTTACTGGTTCAACCGGTACCGGACGGACCGGTACGGGAACCGGATTGGAACCGGACCGGACCGGCCAAAAACCGGTCCGTTTGCCAGCCTTATAACTTACCATGTATCATTTACCATGTATCACTAGAGTCTAAAGTATCACGGCACACCAATTTTAAGAGATTATTAGTAATAACTAAATTTGTCGGGACAGAGTGTAATTATTGAATTACACTATGAGATTCCTTAAATTTTTACAAAAGAAAATGAAGATTTTGAAGAACCTAAGGTTAGTATCATTGTGTTCAAAAAATTAATGTTATTATCATTAATAAAAATGATATAGTATTTGGTGTATAAAATTATGTAGAACATGATACATCACTGATTTTTTAACTGTGCTTATAAATTATTACGTATTCTATTTTATCACCAATTTATTTTGTTATACAATAGTGCATAAAATTAAATAGTAACATGGTGTATTGGTTCATACAATGGTGTATACATTTATTGGTATATTCTTCGAAATAGCTAAGTGTCCTTTTATGTTAAGTGGTTTATACAGTGATTTGTATATTTAAATGGTGTAGTTGTAATTGGTGTATACAGTGATTTATATATGTAATATGGTGCAAATAAGATACATTTATCTGTAATTTCATAGATTTTTTAAAATGTTGAGGTTTTGTTTGATGTCCACACAAGAGAAAAAGATGATGTTCAAATTCTCATCATAATGATACCATTAATGAAAATATGATGGTAGAAGCATGCTTTTTTTCTACTCATTGATCACCTACTACTATGTATATTTAAAAAATGATACTAGCTTTTTACATTTTAAATATGTCTTGTTTCTGAAAAGTTGAAGACATCCTTAAATGAGACAACAATATTCATTGACTTGGATGAGCAACCTCTTAGGGAGTCACAACTTGTTGCTCTAGAGGCTGAAGCAACACAAGTGACACCAATTGAACAAGTGCGTAAAAAGGCTCCTATGTTCAATCACCATAAACTAATATGATTGACTCTGATGGTACATTTGAAAATAGACCGGTCTATTTTTAATTAAACACCCTTTTGTTAAGGGAAATTATTTTTATGTCGATATAAACTTGATAAAAGCATACAAAAAGTGGTACAATGACAAATTATATGAGAAACACGGCAGGTCAGTACAATATTATGAATTTACAATTTTAAAATTTTTTTTTCAAATGAGTAATTTTTTTTCAGAAAGCCAATGTTTTTACCATAGAAAACAATGTCATCAAACCTCCAGTTGAGTTTGGAATTGAGAGAGGTTACTTGATGGATTGGTTTCACACTATGGTAACTGCATGAAAAGCTTGGTCAAACTCGGTAATTCGTTTATGCAGACAACTTACACTATTTATGAAAATTATTATGCAGTTTTGAGTCCTCGTTAAAGACGTAATTGTTACACATTAATACTATATCTTTTACGCCAAATAAATAAATGTAATCATGTAGTACTTCAGAAAAAAATGCAAGCATGGATCTGAAAGTCAAAAAAAAAAAGTTGCCACAACTGACTCTCATTTCATCCAATGGGTTGATCGAATACACAATGTCCTTGAAAAAATCAAGAAAAATAACAGCTTTATAATATCGGATCATGAAGTTTCTCAATACATTACATACTTTGTAATACACCATAGGATCAACTTGATTTCGTTTGCTTTCCTATCAATGTTTCTGAGAAATTTCACTGGATTATGGTTGTCTTCTCCATACACAGTAGGTGTCTTTATGGTATTTATACCTTGGATACCAAAATGTTTTTGTTACGTTTTATTGGTATTACTTGATTTCTGTGGTTGGTTAATTATTTTAATGCAATTTGATATCAAATAAATAAAATGTTGTGTATTAATGTTCTATCATTATACAAGTTAAAATTTAGGTACATAATTTTTGTCAATTCTTATACGTGTATGATTCATAGAAAACATCTTAGTAAGGGGCTAAAGATTATTTTACCATATATTAACCTTACTAAAAATTCAATATATACCATACAATATACAAATTAAGACACTATATAATATACCAATAATGACATAAAAATACAAACATCATATCATATTTTGCTCCAATGTTGTGCCATTTAATATACCACTTATTATTATGAGATATAGAACCAAATCAAGCATTACACCATACGATTATCATAAATACACCAAACTGGCAATATCATATTTGATGAAGCGAGTACAATCAATTATCTACCATAACTTTAATCCACATAACATATCACTATAATATATACCACAAAGTTCATCATCTATTATTAATAATAAAGATTTGGTCTATCTCAACGATGGTAAAAAGAAACACCATTCTATAACCAAACAAAATTCTCTGGAACAAAAGTGATTAATAAAACATCTAAAAATACCAAACAATTCCATAACAAACTTAGTGCTCCTGAGAATATTTGTGACAATTCTTCTTGTTTTGACCCTCTGTACCACATCTACTACAGGACACTTCAGATCTCTTAAATTTAGCCTGTTAAATCCGTTTTTACGATCGTAGCTTGGTGGTCTCCCTGGTAGCTTCCTTACATCAGGTGGTAACACTGTATCTTCCAATACATGCGATGGAATTTTCCAATTGCTTTTGCAAGGCAAACGCTCAATCTGTATTACATAAGTATCTTAAAATTTTAATTGATATAATATGACGAGCAAATGTCTTGAGCATGCTTATTTCTATGTCTTATAACAACAATAGCATGACTACATGGAATTTCATCGTGTTCAAATATGTCACAACTACACACTTTATGTAACATCTCGTATTCAAGACAAACTATGATTAAGATAAGAAAAACAAGAGGAATCAAATTTGGAAATAAGTAAGGAAATTAGGAAAATTTCTAGATTTCAAATGTGAGTTTTGGTCATTTTCAAACGGCCAGAACTTTCACCTCAGGAGGAGTATGGGTGAGTTCTTTATATGGATGGAAATCTCGTTGGATTATCCTTACAATGACACCAAGTTTGCAAATTTCCTAGGTCGTATGAGTGAGATATGACCTTCGGAAGATGAGCTGATGAGCAGGGAAAGTTCTAAAATCGAATTTGGTAAGGGTGTTTTGGTCTTTTCCTAAAGTCAATTATTAATTTCGTTTTGGAGTGATATATTGGGGTCTATACCGATCCAATTTAGTTTTACACACTTAGAAAAATAGACTAGGGTTTTGAAAGAAAGGAGAAAAGATGAAAAGGAAGAAGAAAACGTAAAAATGCCAAGTTTTATCTTCGTGGATTTCGTCGGGGGTGATCCCTAACAAGGTATGTGGATTCTTTTGTGTTGGGTTACTTCACCCACCAGTTCATTGAATTCATCTAATTTATGGATTTTTATCATGTTAGAGGTTGGAATCTTTAGGAAAGTTTGGTTTTTTTATTGATTAGATTGTTGGCTGCCATTGTTGGTGTGATTCTTGTTTCTATGGAGTTATTTGAGAAAAAATTATGCAGATCTTGATGGTACTAAGGGTTCCCAATGTATACTGAAAGAACTAGGAAGTTATGGAGAGTCGAAAAGGGAAAAACGAGTTGAAAAAATTCGTTAGACACACCTGGGTAAGGGCAGGCGTAGCGCGCCTGCAGTACGCCAGAAATATGCCTCAGTTAACCAGGCCTGGCGCGGCACGTCAGCAATGCGCCAGAACCAAACCTCAGTCAACTAAGGCTGGTGTGGCGCGCCAGCAGTTCGCCCGACCGGCGTGTTTTGTCAAGTTTTCGTAGTTTAACATTTTTAAGTCCTTTAAAGTTACATCAACATCCTCCAATGATGTCAAATTGATTCAAATGATTTCTAAATACCTAAAAATCATCCAAGAACTCAAATTGAATTCTTGAATTCATAATTTAATTCAAGAAAAGTTAAGAGTCAAGTCAAAAAGTTATGAGTCATGTTTAAACGTAAGAAGTCAACTCTAAAGTTATGAACTGAGTAAAAGTAAAGTTTTCAAAGTTCTTGGAGTCTTACTAAAACTTTTTAAATTCGTTTTAAGGATCACGTTTGAGTTAAGGAAAAGAGTAAATGTTGAGTTCAATTCTCCATAGTCATAAAAGGGAATTAAGTATTCCCTAAAGATTAATAAATGTTTTAAATTTAAGTTTAAAGGAAACAAAGGAGTTATAAAAGAGTTTTGAACTAAAGAGGGGAACATTGATTCCAAAAAAGAACCTTTTTTTAATCTAAAGGGTTCAGTAAATTATCTCAACCAAAAGGAAGGAAATTTTATTAAAAACAATGGGCTAAAGTAAGTATTGGGAGTAGTATTAAGCACCAATATGGGGATGAGAGTTCAGATAACTCAAGTCCCTATGTAAACCATGTTACCATCATGGATATTAAAGTGTCATACTTTTTAGATGACCACGTAAGGTTAGACAGTTGATCCACTAGGTAGAGGATGTCCTATCCGACGACAAAGTATATGACAGTTCTGGTAGCATGGGCAAGACGATGTATCACCACTAAGGCTCACAGTGGTTGTTGTCGGTTAGAGAACCACCCACAGAAAACTATATCACTTTAATATATAAGTAAAGTTGAGTTTATTATTTCTATATCTTTTATGAGTCAAGCAGCGAATAGGTATGTTCATCCTTACTTCATTTCAAGCTTTATAGTTGTACTTAGCATTCCAACTCGCATACTCGTACATTCAATGTTTGATGCCAGTTGGCTGCATCATTTTATGATGCAGACACGAGTAACCAGGATTAGCACGCGACACTTCGATGATCCAGAGACAACTCCAAAGTCAGTGGTGAGCCTCCTTGCATTTCCGAGGACATAAATTTCATTTACCTTACTAGTTTGATGTTCGGATGTTGTGGGGTCTGTCCTAATATACACTTAATAGAAAATTACTATTTCAATTTAGAGGCTTTGTACTTGTTGATACTTGATGACATTTTGGTCAAATATTGTATGAGGTACTTGTTTGAACATGCTTATTTCTTAAATAAGTTGAGTTTAGCCTTCTGCTGAGATAAGTAAGTCAGGCCAAGGTTTCACTTGGGAACCTGCAGTGGTCTCCGAGTGTCAGTCATGCCCAAGGTGTAGGTTTGGGGCGTGACACTCTAGTGCGTGGACACACACTAAACCTTTTAGTACCATGCATAACTGTATGAAGAAATTATGTTGACGCGCGTACCTTCATTAAAATAGATGGTTAGTTTATATAGTAAAACATCACTAATTACATAAACAAAATAATGCATCCTCTGATGCTGACATTTAGCGCATTTAACGAATATAAAAAATATTTTTCTTTCATTTCCTTAAAGTTAACAACAGTGCCTGAATATGTTTTTTCCAAGATATACAAATATATCGAAATATTTCCATATGATTCTGCAGGATCACGTCTCATAATCTTAAAAGCTCTTTGCTTAATTACCTCCCCAAGCTTGAACGTATGCCAATGAAATTCCATGTGCCTTTTTCATGACTTTTGGGATTTATATTGTCGCGCCCAAGCGTACAACCTGGGTGTGCTCGACACTCAAAGACCATTGCTGGCTCCGAGCGGCCCCTTGGTCTGGCTTACTTAACTCAGCGGAAAACAATAATAAATAAACTAAACTAAATTGAAAGAATGTAATTAATTGAAAGAATTTAATAATTGAGATCATGAACCTTGAAATGTCCATGTTATTGACACCCAATTTTGACTCTCCCCGATAAATTAATTAACGAGCTTCTTCATTCTGAACGATTTGAAATAATTAGATTTTATAAAACTTAAGATGTTTTAAAAATTATATTAAATTAATCACATGTCTCTTTATAATTTTTATATAATATATATGATTTACATAATTATGTACACAGTTGGCATATTTTATGATTGTTCAAAATCGTCTCAAAATATTTTATTTTGTTTAAATATTTTATTAATTAGTTTAGTCATATAGTATTTATATTTTGGATTAGTTTGTTTCATAACAAAATTAATTATTTTACCTCGTCAAATGAAGGAGATTATTAATATATCGAAAAAGGGCCTAAAATACCCTCAAAGTATTGAAAATGGTACAAAATTACCCTTCATCCACCTATTGGCTTCAAAATGCCTTTCCACCCACCTATTGGGTCCAAAATACCCTTGTCATCTATCTTTTGATTCAAAATTGACCACTTATTTAACAGTTTTATATTTAAACTATTTTTTTTAAAATACGTGGCACTCAACTATTTGTTATAATTTAACTTATTAGTGTAATATATAAATCAATCCACTATCCACCTATTACTAATTAAATCCCTCTAAATTAATGAACCCGTCACATTATTAATCCAAGCTACTGCCAATTGAATGTTTTTTAAAAATATAGAAGTAAATTATCATATATTCAAGTGGCTACATAAAAATCACCGATAAACTTAAAAGTCTGACTATGTTCATCTTAACTATTCTTACATCTCAATTATGTGATGTTACTTCATAGATAACTTTTTTTCAAAATAATATATTAAAGGTTTTAAAATAAATCATAAATATTTATAAAATTATATTTAAAAAAAGTGCATGAATTAATTCGGGATGTATTATTTCTTTACCTTTAATCATAAATTTCTAATTCAATTTTGAAAGAAAGTGTCCTCCAAAATAAGCGGCTCAACCTAAATTTAATTGGGGCTTCGATTCGGACTCGAATAATTTTGAATGTCATTTTCAGTTTTCTATAACTTTATCGTGTTTTAAAAGTGTTTATGACGATTTTGATATTATATTTGAATTATTAATTGAGTGAGGTTTAGTTAGTAATGAGTGGGTAGTGGATTGATTTATAAATTATATTAATAAATTAAATTTACAATTAATAGTAGAACACCCAGTTATTTAAAGAGTTTAATTTTAAAACAATTAAAAATGATCAATTTTGAACCCAAAGGTGGATGACAAGGGTATTTTGGAGCCAATGGGTGGATGAAAATGACATTTTGGAGACAATAGGTAGATGGTAAAAATTTAAGGAATCCATAGTGCAATTCAATAATACACTCTGTCCCGACAAATTTAGTATTTACTAAAAATCCCTTAAAATTAGTGTGACGTGATACTTTAGACTCTAGTGATACATGGTAAGTTAAAACTGTTAAGAAAAAAATGGGGAAAAAATGGAACATTTAAACTTGTTAACTAAAACAGCTTAATTTACGGTAACAGATCATTAATCAGCATTAACTATGTGAACTAAATCTTCTTCTGGTGGTGGTGTGACTATGCTCCTAGATTTTGGTGGATCATCATTGTTACTAACATATCCGCACTTAGCCTTCTCGCTTCCATAACTCCACAGCAATGCTCCATATCTTTGACGTAGGTAATCAAGACTAAAATCAGCATATGATATATTGATTTGGTCACTCATATACTCGGCAAATGCAGTAACATATAACCCACAATCTCTACAAAAATACATTAAAAACTTAATGATACATTAAAAAGGACAAATGAAAAATTCTTTATACTTACAAGCTATCACAGTCCTGTTTAGCGATGTCTCTACAAAAAAAATACAGCATAAATTAAAAACTTATTGAATGATACATTATAACAATTTTCAAAACCTCATGATACATAGAAAATAATATGATACACAACAAATTCATGTTCAATGCATCGTCTAAAACACTATACACACTGATTCAAAATGTATCAGCAAGCACACTTGATGACACAGTTATTGAAATTATTCACTGATACATGATAAAAAATATCAAAAACCTTGATACATAAGAATCATATGATACACATCTAATTCATGTATCAAAGCATAGACGAAACATTATAATCCACTTAGTACTTATGTATTAAACCTATTGTCTGATACATGATAATAATTTTCATAATTTTTTGATACATATTGGATTCCTTAAGATTTTTACTAATTTCAACAACAATTTAAAAATAAGTATAAAAAATACAAACCCGAAACTATGTAGGCCTGACAACAATGGCTGCTGCTTCTTTTTTTTTGTTGTTGTATTTTGACAACCTTTGATTTTGATGTTTCGCCAGAATCTTTGTTTGAATCCTTCTGAAGATTCATAGGATCATGCAAAGATTTTTTTCTATTTTCTTTCCAATTTTCATCGTCAGAATCATAAATCCTTCTATTAATTAAAGGATCCATTACTATGATGTAATAGAACAATTAACCAAAATAAAAAAAGGAAGAAAAGAAGAACCGATGATGGAGTAAAAAGAAAAGGAAGAACTAAATACGACTGATGTAACAAATCAATGAACAAGAATAAAAAAAAGAAACCAATAACAGATGCTGGGTTAAGAAGAATAACTAAAGACGATGATGGTGTAAGAAGAACTGAAGACGATGATGGAGTAAAAGAACAATAAGAACGGGAGAGCAATTGTCCAGTTTTTTGAAATTTGAAATTTTTTGAATTTTGAAATTCAAAATTTCAAAATTGAGTGTTTTAATTATAATTAATTAAAATTAATAATTCAAAATCTAAAACCTGATTTAGAAGATTGAGTGTTTTAGTAGAGAAAAAATAGGCATTATATTGGGGAATTGTGTATTATAGGAGAGAGAATGTTATGTATCTATACACTTTTACTAAAATTAAAAAAAGGACATTATGTAATATTTAAAAAAAGAAGGAAAAAATAGAGAATACAAAACTTATAGTTGTGTATTTAAGTTATTTTTCCTTCTCGTTCCTCTTTATGAAATGATCTCAACTCTTTTATGATCTTTAAAATGATGCATGCATGAACTTCTTCATGTCAACAAGTTGTCCATCAACTTTATCCTTCTTTTCAATTTTAGTAACCAAAAAATAATACATCAGATTCGAAATATGACCAAAAATAACAATAATATACGTACATAACACAAACCAATAAAACTTCCAGGAAAAGCTTTTGGGAATCTTTTGTTTTTGTGAAATTGTTGGCATCCTTTTCAGTGTGAAGTTCTGAAGTATGAGGCAGTGTCTTCTCATTTGGATGTGCATAACTCAAAGTATCTTGCTTATCAGACAACATTGATTCATTATTTTGAATAAGATATTCCATCTCAACAACAACCAACTCATCCGACATTAAAACAAGATTTTTATATTTATACTAGCAATCATAAATGAATGCAAATATATGATTAGATAAATGTACGTGTGTAACAATGAACCATCATGTAATTAAATAAGGAATTGATATTTACCTAATTACTCTACTTTCTAAACATTCCTTTCTTGAGAAAATTAAAATAATCTTGTTCTTTGGAATTTTCTACTTGAAAATGTGAGGTATAATATGACTAGTACAAGTTGCAATGGACTGATCAACTTTGTTGGCAATTTCATAAAACTCAACTCGCAATGCAAGTGGAAAGCCAAAACATTTTACATGAGGTGGTTCAGGGTTATCATCCAATTGATGAGATATCGAATTTAATAGATCATAAAAGGACAAGTTACCCCATGGATTACTACTGTAATGACCACTTTCCACCAAATAAAAATCATCTTTTGTAAAAGAAGAAAGGTTTGGTGGAGATGAAAGAATGAATGTACTTATAAAGTAAATAATGGTCATGTTGAAAATATCTTCATCCTTAATCAACCCTTCTTCCTTGCAAACTCTAACTACATCATTCTTAAGAACTTTACCAGAAGAATTAAGAAAGTACAAACTCATAAGCTTTGATGGACTATCAGGGTCAAAAATAAAATCTGTCGGTCATCCATATTTGAAACTAGTCATAACGCGAAATTTCTTTATGCCAAAATGTAGATCTTTACCATTCAAATTTACGATGAACATATCATTGCGATCATTTTTTTTGTCTCAGCATACATCAAGCTTCTAATGAGTTAGGGTTGAACCATTATCGGATGCAAATCAGGTAGATATCCAAAAGGGGGTTCCTCAAACAAGTGAAGCATGTTGACTTTTGGGAGACGTTCAGTTAATTCGCTGAACACGTTAACATTGATATATGAATACCAACGTGATTGTTTCTTCTTTGGCTATAATATTTTATAATCATTTAAGTCAAAGAACTACAAATAGATTGTAAAATGTGAATATCAGTTAGAATACATACATAACTACAAATATCATTCTGAATCAAAATTTATATAATTTTATATACCAACGTAGTATCAAATTCCATATATAGTTTGAACAAATAAAAATAACTAATGTATGCCTTTCTATACTAGTAAACAAGGAAATCACTTGGAAAATTTTAAAGTAACAATATAAAATGAACATTAAGAAGTACAACAAAAAAACAGCAAATAAATTATTATTTTTCAAATAGAAAAATAGAAGATAACATACCTTGCATAACTTTGTCCTTTTCGTGTTTGTCCTCTTCATGTTACCAACACGTTTAACGACTTTTGTTTTCCCATGATTCACACCACATTTCTACTAATATAATAAGTAAAATATATTGTACTACTCTTTCACTCAGTAGTGCAACTTGGAACAGACAAACACTCAACAAAATTCCAATGTATTTCTTCATATACAAAATATTATTCAAGGATATACACGAGTGTGGAACCATTCCACTACAAAACCCTTGAAACTTGGCATATGTTCTCCAAAAATAACCATATAATCATACCCATACTTTAGGCCATAGCATCAATAATTTAATTTTACAGGTTTCTACTATCATTAGATTCACCATCACCTACATAAAGATAGAAATTGAGTGACACATACAAATTCAAGTTGTAAGGATAATACCACTCAATTTTCCACTAATCTTTACATCAAGCTCTGAAATCTTACGACATAGGTTTTCTATTGGTTAATTAAGACTTCTTTCCATTACTTTGCAAGCAACAATGACAAATGATCCTGCACTAAAACAATATTTAGCACCTTCTTTTATCTCCACCCATACATAAAAATGACATCATACCAGACCATACAAACAATATTAATATCAGTAGAAGATATCATTCCTGGAGCAAAATGAAACCGTAATCACAAAAATAGGTGGATTTCTTGAGAGGATCGGAACAAACACATCTTAGTAAAATAGACAGTCCAACTAGATAGGCCAAACAAAACATAACTAACTACATAGGCAAAAGAAACTCCCAAGTCCATTCAACCACTCAGAAATCAACACCCACCCCACCTTACCCTCACTCTCAAATTGAACCCAAATTTCCATCAAAAATATTTTTTGATGATCGTGGTGTCTAGGTCATCTTTCTCACTCAATGGTTCACTAACTGAACATACATATAACTACAACCATAATTGTTTATATTAACGAATCATCAACATCATCTAGCAAAAACTCCTAACTCCAAAAAAAAAAACATAAATCAGTAACAACATATCAATCAATATATACTAGAAATTTAATTTTACAGTTTCTCAAAACCCTCTCAACACTTCCCTTCACCATATCTCCTTCCTCAAATACAAAAACAAATGTCTTTAGGAAATTTTGATAACAATAAATTCATTAGAAAGAATTTTCAAACAGCACAAAAAGATTCAAGATAATAAAGGTAAAAGCCAACAAAACAGTTAGTTCCATGTACAATCATCAACCATACACTGTAAAAATGTACCTTAGTAATTTTTTGCAATTTCGACTTGGTCACCTTGTTGAGACGAATCCTTTTTACAATGGTATATGGTCTTCAAAATTGCTATTGAAATCACTATCATGAGGACCCTGAACATTCGTTAAGACTTTCACTTTACCCTTTTTCTCTCCATAATTGGGTTTAATGAAAGCATCTTGTTTCTCTATTTGTTTGAATCACCTCAATTATACGAACTTCACTACTTCTGGGAGAAGAGGAAGTAATCAGCTGAAAATTTGCTGTTGAACATAGAATCAGACTGTTGATTGTATTATTCTTCATCAAATGAGGACTCTTTTGAGGTGTATTATAACGTCTAAGAATTTCAAATAACTAGTAAGAACCTAAGAATTTAAAGAAATCATTTTGGGAACAATGAAAATCTGGAAATTTTGTTAAGTTAGAATAAGTTGAGTTTTTGGTCAACATCAATCGGTCATAACTCCTAGCTCTGGATGAGTTAGGTGTACTTAAAATGTACGTTTTGAAATCTCTTGGAATAATATTTCCATAACCGCCGAGTTTGTACAATTTCGAGTTTGTTTGAGTGAATTATGCCATTTGGAAGTTGGGTTGTTCGAATAAGAAAAGTCCAATCTGGATTTTTGAAGGGCATTATGGTCTTTTCCTTATCCAATTATTTTATTTCATTTTTTGGTAACTAGTTCTAAAATGATATTATTCAATATAAGCTTTTGAAAAAAGAGTGAGGATTTTGAGAGAAGAGAAAATAATAGGTGAAAGGAGAAGAATGCTCAAGATTCGTCAAGATTAGCTTGTGGATTTCGTCGGGGGTTATCACAACAAGGTATGTGAGATCATATAGAATTGGGTTAGTTCACCCACTCGCCAATCATGATTCAATTTCAATGAATTTATTAGATGTGAAATTAAATACTTAAATTCTTGATGAAATTCATTTGAATTCTTGTGGGTTGCGTTGTTGGAGTTCTCGTGAGATTTATTCATGTTGTTAGTCGTGTTTTTCGAGTAGAATATGATGTATATTGAGACAATTGATCCTAAGTGTTTATGAAAATAGCGATTGAAGTTTTGAGGGTTAAGAGATGAGAAACGAGGAAGAAAAGTTATCAAAAGCCTAGGGAATAAGGTGGGGCTTCGCGGCAGCCATCACTCCCCAAAGTCTTTCTTAACTTTCACCCGTGGGGCGCCGCACCAGCCAGTGCGCCCCAGCTCTGAATCTGATCTTTACACTCTGGCACCCCGCGCCTCTCAGAGCGCCAGGGATGCCAATTCACCCCATTCCCCCCACATTTTCGTACTACTTTCTTAGTATGTACCTATGTTTTCTAGCTGATTTCAACACTCGGAGATATATCTAAACATCATGAAATCATTCATAAACATTAGATTATGAAACTTTTATCCATAATTAAATTCAAGAAAAGTTAATATCTAAGTCAAGAGAAGTAAAAGTCTAAGTCTAAAGTTACAAAGAAAGTCAAAATAAGTATTTAAAGTTTTAAAAAGTCTTTCACTAATGTTTAACTTTGTTTTAAAGACATAAAGTTCAAGTTAAGTAACGAGTAAAGTTGATGTTCGTTTCTTCAAAAAAGTATAAGGGAATTATGTATTCTCAAAGAGTTTAAAATGTTTTCATATTTAAATAACAACAGAGCCGAGATTTCTAAATAGTCTTTGAGCTAGTATTCAAAAAAGAGTAATCGCTTTCTAAATGAAGCAAGAGAGCAAACCTTGATTTCTAACATAGCCTTTGAGCTAAAATTTTTGTGCATTTATGTCGAATCACAAAAAGAAGTATGTTTTTACTCAAAAGAAATATGTTTTTAAATAAAATATCTAGTATCATATTTTGGGAGTAGTATTGAGCACCGATATGGGGGAGAGTTCAGACAACTCACATCCCCCAGAAATCATGTAGCCACTAAGTATAGAAGGGGGTCATACTTTTAAGATGATTCCTTTAGTGATTTTTAACTTAGACTAGTGGATCCAGTTAGGTAGTTCATGTTCTGTACTCATGGCAAGGAATAGGACGACCCTGGAAGCGTGAGGCAAAATGTTGTATCATCATAATAGCTCTTACGTGATAGTTGCCGATTAGAGAAACTCCGACAGAAGTAGTTGTATTTTTATATGCACAGTTTATTGTGTTTTTTTCCATACATTTGAGAGTTTTCTGTATCTTTACGAATAACCAGAGTTGACTTCATGTTTTAAAAAACTTTTCTTCATATTTCACTTGTTTTAAATTTCTTCATTTATGTTGAGCAAATAACTTCTTCAAATTCTTTTCAAGCTTATGTTGTATTTTCCTTCCCAACTTGAATACTCATACATTCAATGTATTGATTCTAGTTAGCCTGCATCGTCTTATAATGCAGAGAGATGTAACCAGGATCTGCGCACAACATACCGTTTATTGTGTGAGCACTCCAGAGTCAGTTGGTGAGCCTTCTTTAATTACGGAGGACTCCTTTTTATTACTTTGAGTTATTGTATTATTTTATTAGGATGTCGTGGGGTTTGTCCAAACATCCATCTTAGATTTTTTAGAGGTTTCGTTAGTCTTTACATTATTGTTATCTTATGTTAAAACTTGGGTTTGTCTTAATGGACAAGTTGAATGTTCCTTTATAAGATTCCAGTTTATTTCATAGATTTATATTTATTTATTTAATTCTTGTGCTACGTAAGTAAGCCAGGCCAAGGGTTTGCTTGGGGCCAACAAATGGTTCACAAGTTCTAACAGCGTCTATGGTGTAGGCTTGGGCGTGGCAAACTGTGTATCAGAGCACATAATTCAAGAGTAATAGGGAGTGTATGAAGTCATGTTTACAGAGTCCTAATTATCAGTGTGAAGCACACAACATCTGTAATTAGGAGGCTGAAACACTTGGGAAGATTTCTCACTTCTTTTACACTCATTTTGTGCGTTAGAGTTTGATCTCTAACACATTTTCCTCTAATTCATGCTTGCGCGTGTTTCAGATAATCATGCCAATAAGATATCTATTCGAGGTCATTCTCCTAGGAGAAATATTTAATAGAGAGGGGTACCTAATGCACCTGAAATGAAACTTGAAGGAGAAGTTACTAATGACGACATTTGTGAGGCTCTTCAAGTGTAGAGACAAGTTGTGACCAATCGAGCTTGGCAAAAAAGAGGAGCTAGACAGAAAGCGAATGATACTTCTAGGATCCGAGAGATCTTAAGGATGAATACCCCATGTTTCACGGGTTATATCACTACTGATGATCCACCAAACTTTATTGAGGAGGTGAAGAAAATATTTGAGGTTATGAACTATGCCGATACTAAGCAGGTTGATCTAGTTGCATATGAACTGAAGAATGTTGCTAGAACTTAGTTTGATCCGTGGAAAGAGGGTAGAGATGTGGATGCACCACCTGCGAGTTGGGTTTGTTTTGAGGAGGCTTTGTTGGGGCATTTATTTCCCTAAGAAATAATAAAGGCAAAGGTACGAGAGGTCCTTTCCCTTAAGTAGGAGTCACTAAGTGTTCCTGAGTATGGGTTGAAGTTCACCCAACTATCCCGTTATGCTCAGGAGATAGTTGCGGACATGAGGAGTATGATGAGTCTTTTTGTTGCTTGTGCTTTATCGTCTATCAAGAAAAGAGGGAAGGTTTGCAATGTTGATAAGTGACATGAATATCTCAAGGTTGATGTTCTATGTGTATCAGGTTGAGGAAGAGAAGCTAAGGGATAAGTAAGATTTCAATAACAATAGATCTAAGACAAGGAACGAGTCCCGATAGCAAAAGAGTAGTGCCTACCAGTCATCATTCCAACAGAAACAAAAGGGACCTTCTCCATCATTTTCTAGTGCATCTGCACCGAAGAAAATATGTGAGACAATAGCTAGAGTTTTAGAGCTAAACCTATTTATTCTCAAAGTAGCATGATGCAAGGGGGTAGTAAGCCTCATGCCTGCGCTAAGTGTGGTAGGAATTAGTCGACTATGTTTTGTGAGGGCTCCACTGGTTGTTTTAAGTGTGCTCAAAATGGGCAATTCAGGTAGGAGTGTCCAAAGAACAAGCAGGGTAACAAAATGGGGGTAATAGAGCCCAATTTTCTTTAGTTGCTTCACCAGACAGAGCTGCACCTAGATGGGCTACTTACTGTATTGGCAGAGGATCAAACCACGTATATGCTATTAATAGACGCCAAGAGAAAAAGGATTCACCAGATGTTGTCACGGGTATGATCCAAGTCTTTGACTTTACTATTTATGTTTTTCTAGACTTGGAGCGAGTTTATCTTCTGTAACTTAATATGTTACTATGAAATTTGATGTTATTCTTCAGAAACAAAGTAAACTATTTGGTGTTTCTACACCTGTTTGTAAGTCTATTCTATCCTGGACAGTTTATCATGATTGTTCCATTTCCTTTAATCACAAGAGTACCATGGCTGATTTATTAGAGTTAGACATGGTAGATTTTGATGTTATTCTTAGTATGAACTAACTTTATAACTGTTATGTTGATTGTAGTACTCGAGTTTTCAAATTCCAGTTTCCTAATGAGCCAATATTAGAGTGGAAAAGCTCTTCAACAGTTCCTAAGGGTCGATTTATTTTGTACCTTAAGTCGATAAAGTTAGTTACTAAGAGGTGTGTCTATCACTTAGTTTGGTTAATGACTCTAGTGTTGAGATACCTCTTATCCAATCAGTTCCAGTAGTAAAAGAGTTTCTTGAATCCTTTCCAGATGATCTACCCGCCCTCTTAATAAAGAGATTGACTTTGGTATAAAAGTTCTCCTAGATACTCATCGTATATCTATTCCACTATATAGAATGGCACAAAAAGAGTTGAGAAATATTAAAGATAAGTTAAAAGATTTGATATATATGGGTTTTATTCGATCACGTGTCTTTTCTTAGGGAACTCTAGTCTTATTTATGAGAAATAAAGACGTTCCCTAAGAATGTGTATAGATTACCATCAACCCAACAGGGTTGCCATAAAAAACGAATATCCTCTTACAAGGTTCGATGATCTTTTTGATCAGTTTTAGGGTTCCACTTTTTCTTTAAGATAGATCACAAATTTGGCTACCATTAGTTAAGAGTGAGTGAATGTGATATTCCAAAGACATCTTTCAGAACCCGATATTGTCATTATTAGTTTTTTGGCATGTCCTTTGGGCTGACCAATGCACCTGCATCTTTCATGGACCTTATGAATAGGGTATTAAAACTTTGTTTAGATATGTTTGTTATTGCCTTCATTGATGACATACTAATCTATTCAAGAAATAAATAGTATCATGCTATGTTACAATCCAAAGTACCTCTTAGGCGTAACCGGCATCATCGTCCTCTACGAGGACTAACACAAGCCCTTAGAGTTCGTCATAGCACATCATAGGTAAGAAAATATGGAAAAATTAAAAACTTTTGCTTATATAGCAAAGAGGTTTACATAGACCTCTACATAGGAAGCATACACAGGCTTCTCGGATAAACAACATACAACATATAGGAAATTAGTCTAATACTTTGTCTCACATTAAACCATCTATAAAATGAATCACAATAGTTTGGGCATAGACCTTAATCTATTACAATATTCCATATAGGCTACAATGAAATCTCAACATGAGAATAGAATAATTGTCTCAAACATAGACAAAACTAATAAGAATTGATGAGTGGCTCTATCCTCTAAAGTCATGAGGACTCCGCAATTGACTTAGGAAATAGCCAAGTCTTCTTCTTCAATGACCATGAATCTCCTCAATGGCCCAAACCTAAACGGTTTGGGGAAAAGGGAGAAAATATGGGTTAGTACAGACCACATGTACTAGGTATGACTTGTATGCACAATAATCATCAATGCATGAGAAAATGACAATTTAGTCAAAATCATGCTTTCTATAAATTTAACTCAACATGCATATATATAAGAAGCATAATAGGTCAATTCCACATAATAGCAAACCAACAAGTAAATTACCCAAGTAATACTTGTGCAATGCCAAGGATAGAACCCCAGAATCCTATCCAAGGCTAAGCATCACATTAAGCAAGCCACTTCATACTTACAACATATTTCCATGACATGTTTATAAGTCAATGCTCACTCATAGCTTATTATTCATAACTATAATCATACTCATAATCATAAAAGAACACTACTTAGAATCATCCCTTAAGATCCCATATGTGCAATGAGTAAGAGAAGTCCCATACCATTCCTTACCCTATGTAGTAACCTTCAAGACAACCCTAATATAAGTTCACATACTTAACTTGTTCATTTACTTATACATTAGGGAAAGAAGTGCAATAACTGACCTGAGACCATGTGAGCTACATGGAATCCAGTATTCTACTCCGACACCAAAAATAGAGGGTTAACACTTACTTACGGTGTAACCATTTGTACGTAGCTATCTAGGTGGATCCACTAAGCTAGAGTCTTATGTGGGCACATAGTTAAGGGTCAAGAAGATTGTTGCTAGAAACCTTTACTTACTAGCATGGAGGTTTCCATATCATGAGACAACACATAATTAGGGAATCTGGACTTAAAAACGTGAGGAAACCCATGTGGGAGATTGGACTTACTAACGTAAGACCTGCATCTCATTTACATTCCCTTTCGGTGCTAAGCATTTATTATATTTATTAATCATCTTATTACATCGTATAAGTTCACATTAGTCAATTCTAGACCCTTAGGTAACCCTCTTATCATAATAGCTCATAGGTGATCACAAGTGAGAACTATCCTTTGACTTTAGACACAACATTATAATCATGATAAAATACATTCAATCATATAATGATCACATCATAACATAATACATACTTCATAGCAAATTCATAGATCTAGGGTTAGGGATTAGGGATCCTTGTCACCAACGTCACAACAACAAAATTAGTTATAGCGTCGTTATCACATAAGTAGATTACACCTTGCACAATTGGGATTAAAAGAGAATCAAGATTATACCTCATTGCCCTTCATGGGACTTCAACCTTCAACACCCAAGTATTCACAACCAACATATGAAAATAGGGCAATTCAAGAAGTATTAAGATAACTAAAATCAAGGTAAATAAGCGACATGTTCGTCACCCTCAACAATTCATCTTACTCAATCCAAGAAATTAGGGATTTGGGGGAAATACATGGGTCAAGGGAAAACTCATAGGAATTCAACATTTCACCATCAATTCATACTTAAAAAAAATTAATTCATCATAAT
Organism: Solanum lycopersicum; assembly: GCF_036512215.1. NCBI lineage: Eukaryota > Viridiplantae > Streptophyta > Magnoliopsida > Solanales > Solanaceae > Solanum > Solanum lycopersicum. Next base: position 37,553,808 of record NC_090807.1, on the reverse strand, counting down.
TCATCACAATTAAATCACAATTTCATTTTAGAAAGAAGACCCATGTGAAGGAGAAAAACCCTTGTTTGGGGGGATCTAGAAATCATCTTTTGAAGGACCTCTTGGGGAAAAGAATCCCAAGAGTGAAAGAAACAATACCTTAATGAAGATTAATCCACGAAATCGAGTTGAAAAACTTGAAGGCTTGATCTTCTTCTTGGAGCTCTATTGGTCTTCAATGGAGTTTTGGAGGAAGAGAGAGAATTTGGGAGAGAGATTCTCGAGTTCAACTCGTGCGACTTGGTTTGAGTGATAAAATCTAACTAAAACTGATCATAAGACATTGTATAGTCACCCATTAAATTACCCAAAAGAACCTCACTTAAATGGGTTTATTTGTGAAGTCAAAACACCCAAAATACAACTTTTACAATATCCGGGAAGTAGGTGCGCGTCGCGAGGCTAATTCCCCAATTTATTTTTGAATTTTGATCTGAGGAAGTTGGGTCTGTGGAAGTCCCTTGTAACGAGTCCAACTCCATATCTCCATGTGATGGATGCACGTCGTGCAGTAGCCACCAGAAACCTGCCCGTGCGCAGCCACCTTGGCAGCTTGCTCGCCCAAGTTCGGGTCCTCACCAAGGACCCTTCCGGTGGAACTTTACGTGGTTCCTCCATAGAACTTTACGTAGGCAACCTCCTTATTCCTCAATTTCTTAAATTGGGGATCAAAGATCTCAACCGGGACCTCTTCATAAGAAACATCCTCTTTTACCCCTAAACCTTCTAGAGGAAGAATGGAAACCGGGTCCCCTATTGATCACGGAAACATGGAATACCGGATGAATCCTGGCCAATACATAGGCAACACTGCCAACTCGCTTCAAATTTCATAAGGGCCCAAATAATGAGGAGTAAGCTTCCCTTCTTTCCAAACCTCATCACTCCTTCCATGGGTGAAATTCTCAAATAGAACCAATCTCCTACTTTAATTGAAGGTCCCTTTCTTTTGTCGGTATAAGATTTTTGTTGACTTTGAGCTGCTTTTAGTCTCTCTTATAACTCGAACCTTCTCAAGGGCTTCTTAGAATAAGTCAGGACAAGTAGAGAAAACTTACCTACCTCATACCACCCAACCGGAGATCGAAACCTTCTCCTATAAAGTGCCTCGAAGGGTTCCATAGAGATAGTTGAGTGGTAGCTATTGTTGTAGGAGAACTCTTTTAAGGGTAGATGGTCATCCCAATTACCCTTGAAATCGATGAGCTCAACATATCCTTAAGAGCTTGAATAGTGGGTTCCACTTGATCATCCGTCTTTGGATTAAAAGCGGGCCTAAGCTTCAGCTTCGTACCAATCCCACTTTGGAATGCTTTCCAAAAATGGGAGGTAAATTAATTACCTCTATCCGAAATGATGGACAAAGGGGCTCCATGTAACTTCACTATCTCTTTAATGTACAATTTGACATAATCTTCTGCCAAATATGTGACTTTGACGAGAATGAAATTTGAGGAAATGGTTAGCCTATCCACAATGACCCATCTTGAGTCATGTTTTCTTCTAGTACGTGGCAACCCCACTACAAAGTCCATGTTAATATCCTCCCATTTCCATGTAGGAATATCTATATTTTGAGTCAAGCCACCCGACCTTTGATGCTCCTCTGTCACTTGTAAGCAATTTAGGCACTTAGCAACAAAGTCCGCTATGTCAATTTCATACCATTCCACCAATATGTTTTTCATAAGTCGTGGTACATCTTTGTAGCACCCGAGTGAATGAAATACAGGTAGCCACGAGTCTCTTCCATGATCAATTCCCTTAAACCATACATATCCGGTATGCACACCTTACTTGGTGGCTAATAACTCCATATTCTCCTAGAGAGTAAGACTCATTAGACTTACTAAGGACTGTTTCCTTCAACTAAATTAATAGAGGATCAAGGTATTTCTTGGATTTCACCCCAACCACTATAGATGATTGAGTTGTGGCAAACCACGAAACCACCCTTTGGAGAGTCTTCTAGTCGGACACCCAAACGAGCCAACCTATGAACCTATTTTAATAGATCCTTCTTATCATCAACCACATCAGTCATACTACCCATGGACACTCATTTTAAAGCATCTACTACCACATTAGCTTTTCTGGGATGGTAAAGGACACTCATGTCACAGTCCTTTAAAAGTTCTAACCATCTTATTTTTCATTGGTTCAAATCTTTTTGGGTAAACACATATTGTAAGCTCTTGTGATCAGTGAATACATCAACATGTACCCATAGATATAATGTCTCAAAAATTTCAACGTAAATACCACGGAAGCAAGCTCAAGGTCATGAGTTGGGTAATTCTTCTCATGTGAATTGAGTAGTCTAGAGGAATACATTATAACTTTCCCATGTTGCATGAGCACACACCCTAGACCCACGCGGGAGGCATCACAATAAACCGCAAACCCTTCGGTACCCTCCGGTTGAATCAATACCGAAGCGGAGGTGAGTCTATCTTTTAATACTTGGAACCTGTTTTCACATGATTCTGACCATTCAAATTTGAAATTCTTTTGGGTTAAGGCCGTTAATGGAGATGTGATAGACGAGAATCCCTCAACAAACCTCCTATTGCAACCGGCCAACCCTAGAAAAATTTGGATGTCGGTAGGGCTCAAAGGTCTAGGCCAACTTTTGACCACTTCCGTCTTACTTGGGTCCTCTATCCCTTCATTAGAGACAATGTTACCAAGAAAGGCAACCGGTCTCAACCAAAATTTTCACTTGCTAAACTTACCAAAAAGTTAGTTATCTTTGAGAACATGTAAAACTATTCTCAAGTGACTCATATGATCATCCTTACTCCTCGAGTATATCAAAATATCATCCATAGAAACAATCACGAACAAATCAAGATACTTTCTAAAAACTCGATTCATAAGGTCCGTGAGGAATATCGGGGCGTTAGTTACACAAAATTACATCCCTAGAAATTCAAAGTGACCATATCTTGTTCGAAATGTCATTTTCGGAATATCAACCTTCCACACTCTAAGTTGATGATAAGCCGATCTTAAGTCAATTTTTGAAATGTAACTCTCTCCTTGGAGTTGATCAAACAAGTCATCACTCCAAGGAGCGGATACTTATTCTTTATAGTGACTTTGTTTAATTGACGATAGTCTATGCACAATCTCAACAACCCATTCTTATTTTTTACAAACAATACTGGAGCACCCCATGGAGATATGCTCGTTTGAATAAAGCCCTTATATAACAAATCTTTGAGTTAAGCCTTTAGCTTCTTCAACTCTTTCGGGGACATCTGATAAGGAGGGATTGAAATAGGTTGTGTATCCCGAAATAAGTCTATGCGAAGTCAATCTCCCATTCGGGAGGAATTCCAGGAAGGTCATCGGTAAAGACCTCCAGAAATTCCCTCACTACGGGTACCGAATCTATTGGGGGGACCTCAGATTCAAGATCCATAACTATTACTATGTGGTAGAGACAACCCTTTGCAATCAATTTGCAAGCTTTTAGACATGATATGATCTTACCCCTAGGATTTGAGTTCATTTGGGAATTGAATTTTCACTATCTGTGTCCCACAATCAATAGAGGAAAAGCAGACATGCAACTAATCCATACTCAAAATAACATCAAAATCTGTCATATCAAGTTCTATCAAGTCAACTAATGTAACTCTGTTGGGCGAGGAAATAGTACAACCTTTATAGATTCTATTAACCACCACGGAATCACCCACCGGGGTAGAAACCAAAAAAGGTTCGTCTAATATGTCGGGTAGTATTTCAAATTTCATGGCTACAAGAGGGGTTACAAATGAAAATGTACCTCCTGGATCCAACAAATCATATACATCAAAGTAAAATAATTTTAACATATCGGTGACCACGTCTGGTGAGATCTCTTGAACACTTTGGGATTTGAGAGCATAAAAGTTATTCTTCTTAGGAGCATCCAAATTTTGGGCACTTGCTTGAACTTGAGTATTTTCCTTCCTTGAGTCTTAATCATAGGGCAATCAATATCTCTTCATGTGACCACTGTTGCCACAACCATAGTAATTACCCGTTCCAACTAGGCACTTACCATCATGTCTCTTCTCACATTTTGCACAAAGAGGCTTCTCAACATAAGATCTTCCATCCTTCCCCTCTTGGGACTTGGGGGTACGCACCTTAATCTTTTTAACCCTTGGAGAATTAGGAGGGCTTGGTTTGAAAGCCTCCTTTTGAATATTGGTTTGTATTGAAACTCAAACCTATTCTTAGAAATATTCCCCTCTTTGGTTTTTACCTTCTTCAACTCCCTACAAACTTGCTTAAGATTTTTCTCCTCAATTTGTTCGGCATGAACCATGAGAGGAGAGCTGTCCATGCAAGGAATTAACATAGACGATTTACATTCATTAACCACAAGATCAGATATCCTCATGACAAATTTGTTCATCTTGGCTCTAGAATCCGCAATCATAGTACGAGCATGCTTTGATAGCTAAGTGAACTTGAGGCTATACTCCTTCACGCTTATACCCCCTTGTCGAAGGTTGATGAATTCTTGCATCTTCCTCTCCCTTAGTTCTTAGTGAAAAAACATATCAAGGAAAGTCGTTTTAAAATATCCCCAAGTAATTCGAACTTCTATTACCGGCCTCTTATCCTTCCATTGCTCATACCACACTTAAGCTACATCTTTGAGTTGGTAGGCGGCTAGTTCCGCCTTTTCTTGAGAAGAAACATCCATCGCATCAAGAACTTTGAACACTTCATCAATGAACCCTTGTGGGTCCTCCTTCACCTTACAACCATAGAAAGTAGAAGGATTCATCCTTGTGAAATCCCTAATCCTTAAAGAGATGGTGTTAGGATTGGGGTTCACTTGCACCTTTCATCCCTAGCAACATGGGTAGCCGAAACTTGAGTCAAGTTATGAATGGACGACCTTATGTCAACATTTGACAAAGCCCCTTCTTCAGTAGGAACTTGAGGGTTTTGAGGAGCTTGAGGGTGAACCGCCTCATTAAAATTCTCCTCTACTTCCTTTTGAGCGTTGTTCCTCCTTGTATTCATTGCCTATAAGAACAATAAAAGGATTAGAAGAAAAGGACTAGATAGATTTAAGACTTTTAGGCACGAGTAAGGAATAACAAGAGAGTGAAAGTTCCTAAACATCACATAGTTTCTCATTCATAAGTGTGACGCGCTTCACTATTATGAATAAGACCCTACATAGACGTGGTTTAGTGAGACATTATTCCTAAGAATACTTAACCACATGATCTAATACCAAGTTTGTTATGACCCAAAGTACCCTTAGGAGTAACCGGCGTCGTCGTCCTCTACGAGGACTAAGACAAGCCCTTATCATTCCTCATAGCACATCATAGGAAAGAAAATACGGGAAAATTAAAAACTTTTTCTTATATAGCAAAGAGGTTTACATAGACCTCTACATAGGAAGCATACATAGGCTTCTCAACATGTAAATTACCCAAGTAATACTTGTGCAATGCCAAGGATAGAACCCTATAATCCTATCCAAGGTTAAGCATCACATTAATCAACCCACCTCATACTTACAACATATTTTCATAACATGCTTATATGTCAATGATTACTCGTAGACTATTATTCATAACCATAATCACTGTCATAATCATAAAAGAACAGTACTTAGAATCATCCCTTAGGATCCAACATGTGCAATGATTAAGAGAAGTCCCATACCCTTCCTTACCCTATGTAGTAACCTTCAAGACAACCCTAATAAGAGTTCACATACTTAACTTGTTCATTTACTTATTCATTTGGGAAAGAAGTGCAATAACTGACTTGAGACCATGTGAGCTACATTGAATCCGGTATTCTACTTCGACACGAAAAAGAGAAGGTTAACACTTGCTTACGGTGTAACCATTTGTACGTAGCTATCTAGGTGGATCCACTAAGCTAGAGTCTTATGTGGGCACATAGTTAAGGGTCAAGAAGATTGTTGCTAGAAACCTTTACTTACTAACATGGAGGTTTCCGTCTCATGAGACAACACATAATTAGGGAATTTGGACTTACAAACGTGAGGAAACCCATGTGGGAGATATTTTTTTTCATGTGGGAGATTGGACTTACTAATGTAAGACCTCCATCACATTTACATTACCTTTCGGTGCTGAGCATTTATTTACTTTAGTAATCATCATATTACATCGTATAAGTTCACATTAGTCTCTTCTAGACCCTTGGTAACCCTCTTATCATAATAGCTCATAGGTGATCACAAGTGAGAATTATCCTTTGACTTTAGACACAACATTATAATCATGATAAAATACATTCAATCATATAATGATCACATCATAACATAATACATACTTCATAGCCAATTCATAGATCTAGGGTTAGGGATTAGGGATCCTTGTCACCAACGTCACAACAACACAATTAGCTATAGCGTCGTTATCACATAAGTAGATTACAACTTGCATAATTGGGATCAAAGGAGAATCAAGATTATACCTCATTGCCCTTCATGGGACTTCAACCTTCAACACACAATTATTCACAACCAACATATAAAAATAGGGCAATTCATGAAGTATTAACATAACTAAAATCAAGATAAATAAGGGACATGTTCATCACCCTCAACAATTCGTCTTACTTAATCCAAGAAATTAGGGATTTGGGGAAAGACATGGGTCTAGGGAAAAATCATAGGAATTCATCAGTTGACCATCAATTCATACTTAAACAACATTAATTCATCATAATTAGTCACAATTAAATCAAAATTTGATTTTAGAAAGAAGACCTATGTGAAGGAGAAAAACCTTGTTGGGGGGATCTAGAAATAATCTTTTGAAGGACCTCTCGGGGAAAAGAATCACAAGAGTGAAAGAAACAATTCCTTAGTGAATATTAATCCATGAAATTGAGTTGAAAAACTTGAAGGCTTGATCTTCTTCTTGGAGCTCTATTGGGCTTCAATGGAGTTTTGGAGGAAGAGAGAGAATTTGGGAGAGAGATTTTTTAGTTCAAATTGTTGGACCTAAAACTGAACCTAAGACATTATATAGTCACCCATTAAATTACCCAAAAGACCCCTTACTGTAATGAGTTTATTTGTGAAGTCAAAACACCCAAAATACGACTTTTACGATATATGGGAAGTAGGTGCACGTCGCGAGGCTAATTCCCCAATTTATTTTAAAATTTTGAGCTGAGGCAGTAGGGTCCGTGTCATCCCCACATCGCGAGGCCAAATCCATATCTCCACGTGATGGATACACGTAGCACAACAGCCACCAGAAACCTGCCTGAGCGCAGCTACCTTGGCAGCTTGCTTACCCAAGTTCGGGTCCTTCCCAAGGACCCTGTCAATGGTCCTTCGGGTGTCGTGACTGTACGTTTTGACCCTATATACTACACTCTACCTAATCAAACTGTTTTTACAAATTTTGGACTTCATATGACCCTCCAAAACGTTCACCAAACATGGAACGTCAACTACTTAAATTTCGCTAGTTTCCGGACATTAAGACTTTTATTTAATTCTATTGATCCCATACTTCTCAAACAAGTTATTTATACTTATTTAGGTCAAAAACCATCATTACTCAACATATAAGGCTCTAGCATAAGTCGTGGAAATTTACGGGTGTGTCATGCTAGTCATATAAGAAGAGTTATTTAGACTTTGAAAGATAAGGAGTTATATTCTAAGTTCTCTAAGATGAGTTTTGACTTGAGTGTTTGGTGTTCTTAGGCCACATAGTTTTTGGTGATGGAATTTGAGTTGATACTCAGAAAATAAAAGCAGTGCAGAATTGGCCTAAACCCACACCTCCAATTGATATTAGGAGTTTCTTGAGTTTAAATGGATATTATAGAAGGTTTTTAGGGGTTTTCTCATCTATTTCATTCCCTTTAACTAAGTTGACTAATAAGACAATTAAGTTCAATGGTTGAAGCTTGTGAGAAACACTTTCAAGAATTAAAAATGAGGTTGAATACTACACCAGTTTTGAACTTACCAGAAGGTACTCAAGGTCTTGTGGTGTATTGTGATGCATCTATAATTGTTTTAGGTTTTTGTAAATGTATAATGGAAAAGTTATAGCTTATGCCTCCAAGATGTTTAAAGTCCATGAGAAGAATAACCCAACCTATGACTGAGAGTTGGTTGATGTGGTATTTGCTTTGAAAATTTGGGGTTATTATTTGTATGGTTTCCATGTTGATATATTCACTTATGACAAGAGTCTTTAATATGTGTTCACTTAGAGAGAACTTAATCTCAGAAAAATGAGGTCGTTAGAGTTACTCAAAGAGTATAACATGAGTGTTCTAAATCATTCAAGTATAGTTAATGTGGTTGTTGATGCTTTAAGTAGGTTGTCTATGGGCAGTTACGCCCATATTGAGGAAGAGGAGGGAGCTAGCAAAAGATGTGGATAGAATTGCACGCTTAGGAGTCCGAATAATGGATTCCACAAAAAGAGGAATAATGGTGAATGTGGTGAATCTTTATTAGCGTCAGAAGTGAAAGCAAAACAAGACCAAGATCTTATTTTGCATGAACTGAATACAAATGTACATCAGCAATAAGTATTAGCTTTTGAACAAGGGGTAGATGGAGTATTGAGGTATCAAGGTAGATTTTGTGTACCAATGGTGGATGGAATCCAAGAGAGGATCATGAAGGAAACTCAAATCTCCAAATATTCCACTCATCCAGGTTCCACAAATATGCATCGTGACTTGAGAGAGGTGTGTTGGTGGAATAATATGAAGTAGGGTAGAAATTGTTGCTAAATGTCCCTATTGCAAACAAGTTAAAGTAGAGCACCAACATCCCGGTGGTTTGGTTCAGACTATAGAACTCCAGAATAGATGTGGGAGATAATTAATATGGATTTTATAACAGGTTTACCAAGGTATCGCAGGAAGCATAATTCTCTTTTGGTGATTTTCGATAGAATAACAAAATCAACTCACTTTTTATCGGTAAAGACTAGTCATACGACATAGGATTATGCTAATTTGTACCTTCAAAAAGTAGATATACTGCATGGAGTATCGGTTTCCATTATTTCAGACATAGGTGCATAATTTACTGCACAATTTTTGAAGTCATTCCAAAAAGGTTTAGGTTCGAAGATGAACTTAAGTACTACCTTTCATACTCTGATAGATGGTCAAGTAGTTCTATTAAGAACTTAGAGGATGTGTTGAGGGAATCTGTGATTGATTTCAAGGGTAATTGGGATAATCACCTACCTCTACTGAGTTCGCTTACAATAATAGTTACCACTCGAGCATCCAGATGGCTCCTTATGAAGATCTTTATGGGAGAGTGATTTAAGACACGTTGAAAACTGCATAAAGTCATCAGAAATCCTACACTGATGTTAGGAGAGGGGAGTTAGAGTTTGATGTAGATTATTAGGCGTATCTAAAAGTTTCAACCATTAAGGGTGTTATGTGCTTTGGTAAGAAAGGGAAGATTAGTACTACTACTACTACTACTACTACTACTACTACTACTACTACTACTACTACTACTACTACTACTACTACTACCAATAAATGCTTTTATAAACACCTCACAATCAATAGGTTCCACTTCTACCGACCTATTTTTCTTCCATCGAGTAAACCAAAGTTGAGAAATATCCTTGAATTGGTAAATGACTAGATCAAATTTTTATACTAAAGTCACCCCACATAATCAAATACCTTATAAATATCACCCACAAATTCTTGAGGATCCTCTACTACCTTGAATTCAGTATAAAAATATAAGTCAAAAGTACATTCGACATGCAAATCATTATAACATATAATGGCACAATTTATAGGTATCCCTAAGTTATATTTGTGCAGTGTAGGAATAGCATCCCATAATGTCACTCATAAAAAGTACCATTCTGAGGCCACCATAACATACTTACTATTCTTTATTCTACTCTTTAGTTAATACTCATACACAAGGAACATTCACATCTAATAAGTCATGACAAGGAAATCAACATATAGTAACAATTCAAGTTAAGAATTCAACATTACATTTAGCCTTTTAAGTCAACATTTACAATAGACTCATAATAAGCAAATTCATTTCAAAAGACATTATGACATTTGAGGAAAACACCATAGCTGCTATCAAAGCCTACACATGCAATTCATGAACAACATCACATACTACATCCAAAACATCATAGAACCTCTTGAGTAACCATAGCAAATAACTAGAATGATGGGAAGAATCCCTAACCGACATATACCATGTGAGCAAATCATGGAATCTGGTGTCTATCCCACACTATAAAAGGGTGGCCTACTTGACTAAGGTAGGAAAGGTAATTTAGATTAGGTGGATCCACTAGATAATGTCCTGTGTGGGCTCATAGTTATGGGATAAGGAGGTTGTTACTAGGAACCCGACCTAACACGGGGAGAGGTTACACCTCACAATATCAACTCGGTGCTAAGAAATAATTTCGATAGAGTAGTTAATTCTCTTTTAACATTATTACAAATGAGAGGGGTGTCAATGGCCTAATGACCCAATGTACATTATTACAGACATGAATGAGTGCCATTAGCCTACCGATTCAAGGTACATTATTAAACACATGAATGGGTGACATAAGCCTACCTATTCAAGGTACATTATGAGGATAGCTCATCAAATCCTTATGAAAGAGCTACCATTTGGTCTACCAATTAAAGGTTCGTCATTGTAACACTTTATAGAATCTTCATGACAGAGCTACCATTGGTCTACCGATTCAAGACAATACCTAAAATACTCTATTAGGCACTTATGAAAGGGATACCATTGGCTTACCAATTCAAGGTTCATTACATTAAGATACTTTCCCTAAGCCTACCAATTCAAGGTATATTATACATAGAGGAAACCTTTCACAACATGTCATCATCATTCACAAATGCATAATTGAGAATAATATTTCAACAAAACCATAGCTATATTATAGTCATAATCGCATTACTTTCAAATTTTCCACAAGGCATGTACATAAGCATCATGATTGTGCAATATTCTTATGATTTACCCTTTAAGAACCATGAGTATTAATTCCCCAACACACCTAGAATCACAAAAATTAGGAATGGATAAGAACATAATTCATGATTAAACTACTACAAGAACAATTTTATAGTATTCATCTTACCACAATTCACCCATATCATAAAGTCATAAATTAGGGTTATAGGGAATTCATGGAATATTTTATCATAAAACAAACATAAAACACCAATTCAATCTTAATATATGATAATTAAATCATTGAAAATGTTTTTACTAAGAATCTATGACTTGGAGTGACAACCCTAGGTTTTTGGAGAATTTTCTTGTTTGAAATTGAAAGTTTGAAGGCTTCATGGAAGTAAGATTTACACGAATAAAGAGTGACATACCTTAGATGAATAAAGACAACCAAAATCATGTGAGAAAGCCTCATTTTTAAAGCCCTAGCTTAATCTTCTCCATAATTAATGGAGTTCTAGAGAAAAGATTATTTGGAAGGGTTAAATTGGTTATGATTTGGGTACTTGAGATTTATGAAGTATATGAGTTGGTTAAAGGCTTAAAAGTACTAATATAGGTCTATTAAATAAATATAAAATTACATTACTTCAAACTAACCTCAAAAGGAATCAGCTAAAATGCTCCTCCTTTTGCTGAGTCTTGGCAAATTCTGCAGGAATGACCTACGCCTGGAACCTATGATTCGTTGGTGGGACTATTGTCCCTTTGCATGTCCTTAGGTTATTATATGTAGATAAAATTTGAGGGCTTGACCCACTTCCCCCACATATGGGGCGTTGTTCCACCTACTGGTCATAGGTGTCATCCATAGGTGGCCTTTTTTGGGCAATCCTTGCACATTTGGGGCAGCTTTGGGAATAGGCTTTAGGGTCCTCCTCAAAGACCCTTGGTTCATATTACGACCCGAGGGTATACCCAAAGAGTTATGATATCCTTAAATCTACACATGGAGTACTCGGCCCCTTAGAGGTCTTATACAAGCCCTTAGACATCATTCATTGCATAAACATAAAAATAGCGGAAAATTAAAAATTTTATTAGCACATGATATGTTAAAAAACACTTCACATATGCGTATAAAAATACTTCATAATGCATAGCTAGAAATCTAAGTCTCTTTTCCATCTTAACACATAACTCAATAGAGTAGAATAGGGACGCGACCCTTAACAACATAATACATAATATAAACTATTACATAATTTGAATAAGAACTTGAGATAGGAGATCCTTGAATCTTAAGGATCCGTTTCTTGAACTTATGGAAACATCTATCCAAGCTCGTCCCTTTAATAAATATCCTCTAGCCATCACCACCTACATTTGTGTAAAAAGGATGAAAAAGAATGGTATTAGTTCAAGAATGCACTAAGTATGACAATCATGCAAAAACATGCATTTAAAGAGGACATTAGTTAGAAATCATGCATCATGTATTTTTAATAAAACTTCATGAACATTGGCATAATAACATAATATAGTTCACATACTTAATACTAACATGTACACTATTCATAACAACACAAAAGTCACTTATCACATTTGAGGCACGTTCATTACATACAATGCATTAATTGTCTTTTTACCTTAACATCTTTCCTTAAGAAACTCTCAAGTAATAATTAGTACAATGTATCACCTTGAGGTCACCCTAAATGTACTTCCACATGCCTTTCACATTAGAACTATCACCTAAGACAACCCCCAAGTCACACTAGTGCAATGTGTAGGTAGCATCCCATAATACTACTTACACTAAGTGTTCCTGAGAAGTCACCCTAGTACGCATAACATACTTCATAACATCATAGATAGACTAATTAATTTGCTACACTTTATTCATAACTCACTTAATTCATATCCTAGGTAAACCACCCCTACAACCCCTTCATAATTTTACTTATGCAATGTACATATGGAGTCCCATATCCCCATATACACTAAGTGAACTCATTTAGAAGTCATAAGTGTAATTCACATGTATAGTCATAATTAATGTCTTGACGTAACAAAGTAACTTAATCACGCATTCATACAAGTCATACATAACATAATTTTTAACTTTATAAGAGGCTTCAACCATATCCTTTCTTGAAGTCATCTAGTGCAATGCATAGGTAGGGTCAATGGTCCTCCCTATACTAAGTACACTTCCAAAATAATTTTATTAGAATTCATATTCTTATCTTAGTTCATTTATTAAATTTTGGGAGACATAACCATAAGCACATAGACCATGTGAGCCACATGGTATCCAATGTTCTACTCCCAACCCTAAAAGAGAGGGTAATATTTGCCAAGGTACGACCTTTATACAAATTAGCTATTTAGTGGATCCACAAAGCTAACAGGGCATGTAGTTATGGAACAAGGAGATTTCTAGTAGAAACCTTGACTTTCTAGACATGGAGTGGGAAACCAGACTTACTAGACGTGAAACTCCCACTCTCATTTTTCATGTTCACTCGGTGCTAGGCTAAACTCACTCTTTAATCATATTTAAGACTTTAGTTGTTTAGTTTCTAAAGATGTATTTAGGAGCTTGCTCCTTTATACATTATATAGCTCAAAGGTATCTAAGATGAGAATGTACTTTCATCGTAGAACCTACTTCATGTGACAATGTCCTTGAACATAATCATATCATATTCATAGTATAGTCTAGTTTATAGTGCAATTGAGTAATACCTATCAAGATACTCACTTATTCATTATATTACCATTGACATACTTCATTCATATATCCATGTGTGTGTACATATATGTGAGATCTACCTTTACATAAACATTCTTAGGCACACATGTTCATGACTTCATTAATCATATGCTTACATGCATTGAAAAGCATAGGATAACTATACTTTTCTTAGTCATCATGAATATATCCTACTCATAGATATGCATGAAGTGTGTGTTTGTACATTGACAACATGATCACATAATGGCTACAATATAACATTGAGGAATTCACCTGTAACGACCTGTTTATTCGTTTTGAGCAGCATATTTTATTTCTGGAAAAACTGTCTTGGTCGACGGATCCCACGACGGATCGTCATGGGCACGATGGACCGTTGAGGGGGGGAGGTCTTGTTCCAAAACACTTAGAATTATGAAATTTGGGTACTGAAATCGACTCTCTGAACTTCGTGACGACATGGCAGGACGGACCGTCGTGGGCACGACGGACCGTCACAGACTCTTCAGGGAATTGAGTCTCTAAACTCTGTAACGGAAGCAGCAGGACGGACCGTCGCAGGCACGACGGGCCGTCACAGACTGCGTAATCCCAGGTTGGGTCGGATTTCTGTTAAATATTTTAAGGGGCGCTTTGGACTATTCCTTCTATAATTATAAATTTAGTGGGTTAATGTTAATAACTTAACTACTTGAGGGTTAAAGGAGATAACCTTGAATTAATTAATGGGTTGATTTATCATCTTTTATACTTAATTATATGCTAATTAGGATAAAAGAAAGAGGGTTTGAATAAGAAAAATCGAAAGAACAAGAGAGGGAGATCGATCGAGAGAGAGAGAAGCACAAAGAGGAAAATGAAAAGGCTTGGAAAGTAGATTGCTTGATCACCATTCTTCAGTGAAAGTAGATTAGGGTTTTCGAGATTTAGGATTGGTGTAGTAGTCAACAAAGTCTTGAGCTTCTGAAAGTTTTCTTCATACTCGTCTGACCATACGAATGGAACATTCTGTTTAGTCAAGCTTGTCAATTGGGAAGCAATAGAAGAGAACCCCTTGACAAATCGGCGGTAGTAGCTAGCTAAACCAACAAAGCTCCTTACTTCTGACACATTAGTAGGTCTCTCCCAATTCTTCACTGCCTCAATCTTAGATGGATCCACCATCACTCTATCCTTAGAAATCACGTGTCCCAAAAAGGACACTGAATCTAGCCAAAACTCACACTTAGAGAATTTGACATAAAGCTTTCTCTCCCTCAACATTTCCAACACAATTCTCAAGTGCTCCTCATGTTCTTTCTTGCTCTTTGAGTATACCAGTATATCATCGATGAATACAATGACAAAGAGATGCATATATGGCTTAAAAATCCCATTTATCAAGCTCATGAAAGCGGCAGGGGAATTCGTAAGTCCAAAAGACATTACTAAGAACTCATAATTCGCATACCTGGTCCGAAAAGCAGTCTTGGGCACATCCGTTGCCCGTATTTTCAATTGATGGTAACCGGATCTCAAATCGATTTTTGAGAAGGTACAAGCACCTTGTAACTGATCGAACAAGTCATCAATGCGAGGAAGAGGATACTTGTTCTTAACAGTTACATTATTTAGTTGACTGTAGTCTATACACATCCTAAAGCTTCCATCCTTCTTCTTCACAAACAAAATAGGAGCACACCAAGGAGATGCACTTGGTCTAATGAAGCCTTTTCCTAACAATTCTTGAAGTTGGGCCTTTAACTCTCTTAACTCCGCGGGAGCCATTCTATAAGGGGGTATAGAAATGGGGCGAGTACCCGGTTAAAGATCGATGCAGAAGTCAATATCTCTATCTGGTGGCATACCAGGAAGGTCTGCAGGAAACACATCCAAAAACTCACGGACTATCGAAACCGACTCAATTGAAGGTACTTGGTTAGTTTCATCCCTGAGATGTGCCAAGAAAGCTAAACACTCCTTACTAACCATTCTCTTAGCATGAAGAAAGGAGTTGATACGAATCGGAGTGGAAGTGTAGTCGCCCTCCCACACTAACGGATGTGTCCCAGGCTTGGCTAACGTCAAAGTTTTAGCATTACAATCCAAGATCAAAAAATTCGAAGAAAGCCAAGTCATACCCAGAATTACATCAAAATCAACCATTTTAAGATAACCAAGTCGACATAAGTATTGTTCCTACAAAAGTCACCAGACCAGACCTATATACGTTTTCAACTATCACAGACTCACCCACCGGAGTAGAAACACGAATAGACATGTCAAGCAATTCACAATGTAAATTAAGACCATTAGCAAATGAGGAAGATACATAAGAAAATGTGGATCCAGGATCAAACAATATAGAAGCCATGCAATCACAAACCAAAAGATTACTTGTGATGACAGCATCAGATGTATCCGCTTCAGATCTCCAAGGGAAATCATAATAATGGGCCCTATCACCTGTCTTCCCGTTGCCCCTACCATGTTGTGCTGTCGTGGCTCCAGTTTGCCCGTTACCCCGGCTATTTTGGTGACCACCATTACCTCGGCCACCGCGTTCTCCAGAATAACGGCCTCTACCATGACCACCTCTACCTCTAACTATTGGAGGTCTGTAACTCTGTTTTGGACAATACCTCTTAATGTGTCCAGTCTCCCCATATCCATAACACTCTCCGGATTCAAGCATCGGCCTCTGTGAGAAAGACGAAGTCTGGGGATAACTACCAAACTCAGAGAAATGTTGGCCGTTCTGCGGTGGACCCCCAACTACAGTCTGTAGTGAAGACTGAATAGGTCGGGCTGGGTTACCTCCTGAACCCTGCCCTCTGGAGTAAGAACCATTAAACTCACCTCCCTTACAAAACCTTTTTGATGTCGATGCCATGGTGAAGTCATGTGGCTTCACTCCCTCTACCTCTATCACGAAGTCTACCACTTCTTGAGAGGATTTCGCTGTAGCCGCTACCTGTAAGGCTGAAATTCGCAACTCTGATCTCAACCCCTTAACAAAATGGCGAATCCTCTCTTGTGGACTGAAACATAGCTTGGTGGCATACCTGGATAATGCACGGAACTTAGCCTCGTATGTAGTCACCGTCATCTTGCCTTGCTCTAGGCTCAAGAACTCATCTCTCCTCCTATCCCTTAAAGTACGGGGTATATACTTTTCTATAAATAAACTAGAGAATGATGCCCAAGTCATAGATGGTGCCTCTGTTGGTTGACACTCTACATATGACCACCACCACATTTTGGCGTTTACTTGAAATTGATAGGTCACAAACTCGATGCCAAATCGTTTGACTATACCCATTTTGTGTAGTAGCTCATGACAATCAACCAGAAAATCATAAGCATCCTCAGATTCAGCACCCTTGAAGACTGGGGGTTTCAATTTCAAGAACTTACTGAAAAGTTCATGGTGATCACTTGTCATTATAGGCCCCGTAGTCAACCGAGGAAACGTTCCTGTTTCCAATGAGGCATCCATACGTGGAGCCACAGTAGCCGCATGTTGTACCTCCGGAGCCTGAGGTGCTGGTGCAGAAAACACTGGAGGCGCTTGTCCTTGATCAGATAACCCGCTAAGTTAAACAAGAACCTGATTGATTATCTCTGGGGCAGGTTGGGGTGGTAATTCCTCATTCTGCACTTGCTCATTTTCCCCATCCTCACCCTCTCTTACTACTTCCTCAGTCGGTGGGGAGTCACCGCCCTAGTACCAGATGAGCTAGGTGCTCGTCCTCTTCCTCTAGAGGGCGTTCTCCCACGACCTCTTCCACGGCCTCTTGTCACTACTCCTCTTTGAGCTACAGCACCAGTGGCTGGCTCAGACGCTTCTTGTCTTGCCGATGTTGGTGTTGGCGTAATCGTTGCTCTAGTTCTAACCATCTGCGAAATAGAGTGAAGATGGTCAAATACCAATTTGTATCACCTAAATACCAATTGGATCCAAGTAATAGCACGAAAGAAAGAATGGAATTTTCCTAAAGTCTTATATCCTCTCAAAGAAAAGTAAAGGTGTCCCCCTACCGTTCCTTAAGACTTTACTAGAATCGTTCTTGTGTGATGAGACCAACGAACCTAATGCTCTGATACCAAGTTTGTCACTACCCAAATCGAGCCGTGAGTGGCACCCACATTTTTCCTTCCTATGTGAGCGAACCAACCAATCTAAACCCCAACATTTCAAACATAATAAATAGAAAAACAATGCGGAAGACTTAAAACTCATTAAAAAAATCAATAATCAACTTCTAAAACTCAAACTTATCATTATCCCCAAAATCTGGAAGTTATCATCACAAGAACATCTATCCTCGAATCACTAATTCTAAGAGTATCTAGAAAGCTAAAATAAATATAAAGCTAGTCCATGCCGGAACTTCAAGGCATCAAGACATGAAGAAGAAGATCCAGTCCAAGCTAGAAGCGTTAGCTCACCCTGAAATCCGGTGTAATGAAGACTGGCTAGAGTTGCGGTTGAGTTGAAGACGACGGTATGTTTGCTGTACTCCATAAATAACAAAGAAAGAAGCATACAAGTAGGGGTCAGTACAAACACAAGTACTGAGTAGATATCATCGGCCAACTCAAAATAGAAAACAGTATATATCAGATAATATCATAAAATCAACTACAATACTCAACATGCGGCATTTACAGTTACCATAACCCTTGGTCACAACACCAAGCACATCAATGAGGACTCACGCCTCCCCATCACACTCATTTGGGAATTAGGTTCATTAAATTGAGTATATTAACATCTTTCAAGATTCATTATCTTTATCCCTCTCGTGTCGGTACGTGACACATCGATCCTCATATACTATCCTGGTACCGGAACGTGGCACCCGATCCATAAACTATCCTGGTGTCGGAATGTGACACTTCGATCCTCATATACTATCCTGGTACCGGAACGTGGCACCCGATCCATATACTATCCTGGTGTCGGAACGTGACACTCCGATCCTCATATACTATCCTGGTACCGAAATGTGGCACCCGATCCATATACTATCCTGGTGTCGGAACGTGACACTCCGATCCTGATATACTATCATGGTACCGGAACATTGCACCCGATCCCCTAATCTCACTACATGTTCATCAAGCCTTCTTTTCTACCAAGGCATCATCATTCACAAAGTAGATTAGGGTTTTCGAGATTTAGGATTCAATAGCTTCATCATTCTTATTTTATCACAATTATATAATCACATTCATGCAAGCATACAATTAAGCATATAGAAGGGTTTACAACACTACCCAATACATATCATTCGCTATTAAGAGTTTACTACGAATAACATAAAAACCATAACCTACCTCCACTAAAGAATGGTGATCAAGCAATCTACTTTCCAAGCCTTTTCGTTTTCCTCTTCGTTCTTCTCTCTCTCTCGATCGATCTCCCTCTTTTGTTCTTTCTATTTTTCTTATTCAAACCCTCTTTCTTTTACCCTAATTAGCATATAATTAAGTATAAAAGATGATAAATCAACCGATTAATTAATTCAAGGTTATCTCCTTTAACCCTCAAGTAGTTAAGTTATTAACATTAACCCACTAAATTTATAATTATAGCAGGAATAGTCCAAAGCGTCCCTTAAAATATTTAACAGAAATCTGACCCAGCCTGGGATTACACAGTCTGTGACGGCCCGTTGTGCCTGCGACTGTCCGTCCTGCTGCTTCCGTCACAGAGTTCAGAGACTCAATTCCCTGAAGAGTCTGTGACGGTCCATCGTGCCCACGACGGTCCGTCCTGCCATGTCGTCACGAAGTTCGGAGAGTCGATTTCAGTACCCAAATTTCAGAATTCTAAGTGTTTTGGAACGAGACCCCCCCTTGACGGTCCGTCGTGCCCATGAGGGTCCGTCGTGGGATCCGTCGACCAAGATAGTTTTTCCAAAAATAAAATCTGCTGCACAAAATGACTAAACAGGTCGTTACAATAGATACCAATTTACCCATCGTTCGTCCTCGAACGATCACAAGAAGAAAAACAAGGGCGAAAAGGAGTACCTGAATCTGTGAACAGGTGTGGGTATCTTTCTTGCATATCAACCTCTTTCTTCCATTGAACTTTGATAGATGCAATTTCCCTTGACCGCAACTTGCGAACTTCTCTATCTAAAATAGCAACAGGCTCCTCCTCATAAGACAAATTCTCATGAAGCAAAACTGAATCCCAACGAATAATATAGTTTCCATCCCCGTGGTATCTTTTCAACATAGACACATGGAATACCGGATGCACCCCTGACAGTCCTGGGGGCAAGGCTAATTCATAAGCTACCTCCCCCACGCGCTTCAAAACTTCGAAGGGACCAATATACCTCGGACTAAGCTTACCTCGCTTACCAAACCGCATCACCCCTTTCATGGGTGAAACCTTCAGCAAGACTTGCTCACCTTCCATAAACTCCAAGTCTCTAAGCTTCCGATTTGCATATTCCTTCTGCCTACTTTGAGCCGCTAAAAGATTTTCTTGAATGCATTTCACTTTGTCTAAGGATTCCCTCAGAAGGTCAGTACCCCAAGGTCTAACCTCAAATGCATCAAACCACCCAATGGGATACCTACATCTTCTCCCATACAGTGCCTCAAATGGGGCCATATTGATACTTGAGTAATAGCTATTGTTGTATGAGAACTCCGCTAAGGGTAAGAAGTTATCCCAATGACCTCCAAATTCTATCACACATGCACGAAGCATATCTTCCAACACTTGGATCATTCGCTCAGACTGACCATCAGTATGAGGGTGAAATGCGGTACTAAGATTCAACCTTGTACCCAGTTCCGCATGCAATGTTTTCCAAAACGTAGAAGTAAACTGCGTACCTCTATCTGATATAATCGAAAATGGAACTCCATGCAATCGCACAACTTCCGAAATGTAAAGTTTGGCTAACTTGACCGGAATAAAGTGAGCAGACTTAGTTAACCTATCAACAATTACCCAAATGGAGTCATACTTACTCATTGTCTTGGGAAGACCAACCACGAAGTCCATTGCAATTCTTTCCCACTACCATTGAGGAATAGGCATTCTCTGAAGTGTGTCTCCAGGCCTCTGGTGTTCATACTTTACTTGCTAACAATTTGGACATTTGGCAACAAACTCCACAATGTCACGCTTCATTCTACTCCACCAAAAATGTTGCTTTAGGTCACGATACATCTTGGTTGCACCAGGATGTATAGATACCTTGAACTATGAGCCTCTGTCAGAATAGTGTTGATCAAATCATCAATGCGGGGTACACATACCCTTCCCTTGATTCTCAAAACACCTTCCTCATCGATTGTTGCTTCTTTAGCCTCTCCTCGCAACACTTTATCTCGGATCCTGATCAATTTCTCATCATTTAACTGCTTTCCCTTAATCTTGTCAAGAAAGGAAGATCTTACCCCTATACAATCCAACAATCCTTATTTCTCATTTACCTCTAACCTCATAAAGTCGTTAGCCAGAGTCGGAACCTCTCTAGCCAATGGACGTCTAGAAACTTGCAAGTGGGCTAGACTTCCCATGCTCCCCGCCCTTCTACTAAAGGCATCTGCCACAACATTAGCCTTTCCCGGATGATACAAGATAGTGATGTCATAATCCTTCAGTAGTTCCATCCACCTTCTCTGTCTTAAATTCAAATCTTTCTGAGTAAAGACATACTGTAGGCTACGATGATCCGTGTAGACTTCACACTTAACCCCATATAAATAATGTCTCCATTGCTTCAATGCAAACACTACCGCAGCCAACTCCAAATCATGGGTCGGATAGTTACGTTCATGCACCTTTAATTGCCTCATAGCATAAGCAATTACATTCTTCTCTTGCATTAGCACTGCACCCAAACCCGAATAGGATGCATCACAATAGATAATGAAATTCTTACCTTCCACGGGTAAGGTGAGAATTGGTGTAGTAGTCAACAAAGTCTTGAGCTTCTGAAAGCTTTCTTCACACTCGTCCGACCATACGAATGGAACATTCTGTTTAGTCAAGCTTGTCAATTGGGAAGCAATAGAAGAGAACCCCTTGACAAATCGGCGGTAGTAGCTAGCTAAACCAACAAAGCTCCTTACTTCTGACACATTAGTAGGTCTCTCCCAATTCTTCACTGCCTCAATCTTAGATGGATCCACCATAACTCCATCCTTAGAAACCACGTGTCCCAAAAAGGACACTGAATCTAGCCAAAACTCACACTTAGAGAATTTGGCATAAAGCTTTCTCTCCCTCAATATTTCCAACACAATTCTCAAGTGCTCCTCATGTTCTTTCTTGCTCTTTGAGTATAACAGTATATCATCAATGAATACAATGACAAAGAGATCTAGATATGTCTTAAAAATCCCATTCATCAAGCTCATAAAAGCGACAGGGGCATTCGTAGGTCCAAAAGACATTACTATGAACTCATAATGCCCATACCTTGTCCGAAAAGCAGTCTTGGGCACATCCGTTGCCCGTATTTTCAATTGATGGTAACCAGATCTCAAATCGATTTTTGAGAAGGTACAAGCACCTTGTAACTGATCTAACAAGTCATCAATGCGAGGAAGAGAATACTTGTTCTTAACAGCTACTTTATTTAGTTGCCTGTAGTCTAGACACATCCTAAAGCTTCCATCCTTCTTCTTCACAAACAAAACAGGAGCACCCCAATGAGATGCACTTGGTCTAATGAAGCCTTTTCCTAACAATTCTTGAAGTTGGGACTTTAACTCTCTTAACTCTGCGACAGCCATTCTATAAGGGAATATAGAAATGGGGGGAGTACCCAGTTCAAGATCGATGCAGAAGTCAATATCTCTATCCGTTGGCATACCAGGAAGGTCTGCAGGAAACACATCCAAAAACTCACGGACTATCGAAATCGACTCAATTGAAGGTACTTGGGTAGTGTCATCCCTGAGATGTGCCAAGAAAGCTAAACACCCCTTACTAACCATTCTCTTAGCATGAAGAAAGGAGATGATACGAACCGGAGTGGAAGAGTAGTCGCCCTCCCACACTAACGGACCTGTCCCAGGCTTGGCTAACGTCAAAGTTTTAGCATTACAATCCAAGATCGCAAAATTCGGAGAAAGCCAAGTCATACCCAGAATTACATCAAAATCAACCATTTCTAAGATAACCAAGTCTAAATAAGTATTGCTCCCCACAAAAGTCACCAGACCACACCTATATACTTTTTCAACTATCATAGAGTCACCCACCGGAGTAGAAAAATGAATAGGCATGTCAAGCAATTCACAATGTAAATTAAGACCATTAGCAAATGAGGAAGATACATAAGAAAATGTGGATCAAGGATCAAACAATACAGAAGCCATGCAATCACAAACCTAAAGATTACCTGTGATGACAGCATCAAATGTCTTCGCTTCAGATCTCCAAGGGAAAGCATAACAATGGGCCCTATCACCTGTCTGCCCGTTGCCCCTACCATGTTGTGCTGTAGTGGCTCCAGTTTGCCCGTTACCCCGGCCGTTTTGGTGACCACCATTACCTCGGCCACCGCGTTCTCCAGAATAATGGCCTCTACCATGACCACCTCTACCTCTAACTATTGGAGGTCTGTAACTCTGTTTTGGACAATACCTCTTAATGTGTCCAGTCTCCCCACATCCATAACACTCTATGGATTCAAGCATCGGCCTCTGTGAGAAAGACGAAGTCTGGGGATAACCACCAAACTCAGAGAAATATTGGCCGGTCTTCGGTGGACCGCCAACTACAGTCTGTAGTGAAGAATGAGTAGGTCGGGCTGGGTAACCTTCTGAACCCCGCCCTCTGGAGTAAGAACCATTAAACTCACCTCCCTTACGAAACCTTTTTGATGTCGATGCCATGGTGAAGTCATGTGGCTTCACTCCCTCTACCTCTATCACGAAGTCTACCACTTCTTGAAAGGATTTCGTTGTAGCCGCTACCTGTAATATACTCAATTTAATGAACCTAATTCCCAAATGAGTATGATGGGGAGGCGTGAGTCCTTATTGATGTGCTTGGTGTTGTGACCAAGGGTTATGGTAACTGTAAATGCCGCATGTTGAGTATTGTAGTTGATTTTATGATATTATCTGATATATACTGTTTTCTATTTTGGGTTGGTCGATGATATCTACTCAGTACTTGTGTTTTTACTGACCCCTACTTGTATGTTTCTTTCTTTGTTATTTGTGGAGTACAGCAAACGTACCGTCGTCTTCAACTCAACCGCAACTCTAGCCAGTCTTTATTACACCAGATTTCAGGGTGAGCTAACGCTTCTAGCTTGGACTGGGTCTTCTTCTTCATGTCTTGATGCCTTGAAGTTCCGGCATGGACTAGCTTTATATTTATTTTAGCTTTCTAGATACTCTTAGAATTAGTAATTCGAGGATAGATGTTCTTGTGATGATGACTTCCAGATTTTGGGGATAATGATAAGTTTGAGTTTTAGAAGTTGATTATTGATTTTGTTAATGAGTTTTAAGTCTTCCGCATTGTTTTTCTATTTATTATGTTTGAAATGTTGGGGGTTTAGATTGGTTGGTTCGCTCACATAGGTAGGAAAAATGTGGGTGCCACTCACGGCTCGATTTGGGTCGTGACATCACCCTCTAAAGATTACAACACATGTACAACATTTCTCAAGTCTCAAGTCATACACACATATAAGTATTAAGGACTATACACTACCCACTCATCATAGGAGACAAGAACATATTCATCCTTATGATAGAAGACTCCTAGCATACTTTGATCACACATTCATATAGGGTTCATATAGGTAGGGTTCATAATACAAGAGTATTTATCATCATTAGCCATAAAGACAACACCTAACCCTAACATGATCATTCACATATACACAACATCATGCACACACCTAGGTCATGCAACTAGTGTTCAAGACTATATACATAGCTTCACATGACATTAATTCACTTAAACATGGTACTAGTTTCAAGGATAAATCCTTCAACTTTCTAAACATGGAATCATAATATTAATTCATCTTGCATCTAGTGCCTTCAAGTCAATAGTCACAATACATAAACATGTACAAGAATGTAAACACTGCTACCATAAGTGGACCATAAAAATCAACACAATTCACTGTACATTCTAAGCTAATTAAAAGAATTAGGTCAACTTACAAAATCAGTCAAAGACTTAGGTTTGGCGCAGTTCTATACAGCCTCAATCTATTAATTGTGAACTCAAATCCTATCACCACAAAAATGTGGCCTATGAATACCACAATTTCAAGCTAAAACTCACACTTAAGAGATTTTGGCATACAACTCTCTATCCTTGAAAGTTTGGAGAATAACTCTTAGATGACTAACATGATCCTCCTCATTCCTTGAATAGATTAGAATGTCTTCAGTGAATACATAACAAACACATCATGATAAGGCTCACAACACTTTGTTCATAAGGTCCATGAATAATACAAAATAATTATTCACATCAAATAACATGACTAGAAACTCATAATGACCATAACGGGCCCTGAATGCTTTCTTATGGATATTACTTTCTCTTACTCTTAGTAGTTGTTGATAGACTGATCTGAGGTCTATCTTAGAAAATAAGTGGCACCCTAAAGTTGATAGAAAAGATCATCATTCTTCATAAGGGGATTCTTAATCTCTATGGTAACCTTGTTCAATTGGTGATAATTAATACATATCCTACATGAACCGTCTTTCTTCCTGACAAATAAGACCAAAGCGCCCCAATGTGAGACACTGAGTCAAATGAATGCTTTTTCAAGAAGATCCTTTCACTGCACTTTTAACCGTTTCACTCGGTTGGATCCATTTTATATGGTGGAATAGAATAGGTTGAGTATATAGAAGAATATAAATACCAAAGTCTGTCTCTCTCAGGAGGGACTCCAAGAAGATAATATGAAAGGAGAATGAAAACTCACTCACAACTGGATCTAATTGAATAGGTTGTGTCTCAACACTAAAGTCATTAACTTGGACTATGTGATAGACACACCCCTTCGAAACTAGCCTTCTCGCCTTAAGGTAGGAAATAAAATGAGCCTTAGGCACTCCTGAACTACTCATCCACTCAATAATTGTTTCATTAAGAAACTAGAACTTAACTACTCAAAATATACATTCAAATGATGCATAACAAACATGAAGCTAGTTTATACCTAGAATAACATCAAAGTCCACCATATCTAGCTCGGCTTATTAAGACATGGTGTCCTTATGATTGAAAGAAATGAAACAATCACGAAAACTTGCTCAACAATAATTGACTCACCAACAAGTTTAGAAACACTAAAGGGCTCAAGAAATTGGTGAAGAAGAATATAAAAATTCATAGGAATGTATGGAGTCATAAAAGATAAACTCGCTCATGGATCTCAAAATTCATATATATAAAAAGTAAAAACATGATCATACAAGTGAAAAAATATGAAAAATTCTCTTTCTCTTTGTGACATGTGATAGCATATGGAAGGTTTCCTCCTCTACATTTCCCTAATGTAGCTCATGTAGCTGCAACATTGTATGGTGGAGCTGCTGAAGAAGATTGGGATATATTTCCCTATTACCACCACCTAACCTGTATTTAAAACACTCTCTTATGAAATGATCTGCTTTAACACACTTGAAACAAATAGTCGAGGCATCATGACACACTTTTGGGTGGTTTATACCACACTTAGCACATGCAGGAGTCCAGTAACCTTCTTGTGCCACACTACTCTAAGATTGTGTAGGTTTAGCTATAAAATTTTGTGAATTTTTGTTCATACTCTCTTATGTTCCTTGGTGCAGGTGCACTATTAGATGAAGGATCAGGTCCATTTGGCTTTGGCTGAGAAGATGACCAATTCACATTGATCTTTTGTTTTCCAGACTCATTACCTGCACTCTTAGATTTGTTGTTCTAAATTTATTATCTATCCCCCAACTTATCCTCCTCAACCCGTTGCACGTGGATTATCTACTTAGCTATTTACATATGTCATGTCATCATAGATGATTTTCCATCCTTACTTGATAGGTAAAACAACCCAAATACAAAAAGACTCATCCTACTCCTAACGTTAGCAACCATATTTGGAGCATAGCTGGACAACTGAGTGAATGCGAGGTTGTCCTCATGAACACTCATGGATTTATTTTTAAGAGTGATGATTTAACTTACCGTTGCCTCTCTCAATTTATGTGGAAAGAATCACCCCATTAAGGCATCTTTGAACACAACCCAACTCACAATTGGTAAAGCTTCAGCTCCACTCTACTTCCATTTGTCATGCCATACTCTAGCAACACCCTTCACTTTGTACACAAATAGTTATACACGTTGAGCATCTACCATATGCATCGCCTCAAACAGTTTTTTCAACTGTTCCACAAAGTTCTACGGATTCATACTAACACTTGAACTGGTGAAGTTTGGAGAATGCATCCTTAAAAACTCACATATAGGCATCTTTGAACACAACCCAACTCACAATTGGTAAAGCTTCAGCTCCACTCTACTTCCATTTGTCATGCCATACTCTAGCAACACCCTTCACTTTGTACACAAATAGTTATACACGTTGAGCATCTACCATATGCATCACCTCAAACAGTTTTTTCAACTGTTCCACAAAGTTCTACGGATTCATACTAACACTTGAACTGGTGAAGTTTGGAGAATGCATCCTTAAAAACTCATATATCCTTGGTGTATTAGCTATATCCTGCGGACTCCCTCTTCGTTGTCTAGATTGGTTGGTCACCACTTGAATCAACATCCGGATAACATCCCGAAACTCAACATTAGTGACCTCTCCTTAAGGTTGGACGTCATGTGCATTAGGTAACCCTTGATCTTGAGGATCTACATTTCTCCTAATGGGATAACCTGAATAGCTCTTTGTATAGGCATCATTTGAAACATACGCGAAAGAATGACTTACAAAGAAATTGTATAGAGTTAAACTCTATCACACGAAAAGAGTATGAAAGAAGTGATAACGTCCCTAAATTTTATTGCCACCTAATTATAGATTTGGGGAAATTCACACTGATAACTTGCAATCTACAAACATGACTCATAGACACTCTAGGACTCTTGAACTTTGTGCTCTAATACCAAGTATATCACACCCCAAGCCTACACCCTAGACGCGACTTACACTCGTTAACCATTGCTTTCCCTAAACGAAACTCAAATATTAGTGGAACACTTACTTATCAATAATTCAACTCAATGTCTTAAATAGTTATATCGGAATATCTAGAAATAAACAATAAGCTGGCCAAAGAGGAAACTCAAGTCTTAATCATTAACTATAAAAATGAAAAGGCTCCTCAACTAATACTGTCTATAAATCCTCTACTAACTAAGATGAACTTCGGGACAATACCCACGCCATTCTTATAAACAAATATGAAAAGTAAACTCAATGTGAAATCCTTTGGAAAGCAAGGAGGCTTAACAACTCTAGTTGGAACATGATACGATCAATGGAGTGCCAATTTATGATCCTGATTTCCTATATTTTTATCATAAACTATGCAGGTCAAATGGTGTCAGTACGTGGAATGTATGAGCGTTCAAGGGGAAATCTAAAACATGGCATAAGCTTTAACTAGAACTGAAGGAACATACTTACCTCATCTTAACTCAACCTCAAGTCAACCTCAGCTCAGTTTAATATAAAAGCAATGGTAAATATGCAAAATAAAGAAAATCTTGTAAAACAATAGATAACGACTATATTTTCATGTAAAAATACAAAATAACTCTATTTGAAAGATTTTCTAACCGACAACTATTACTATGAGCTATATGATGATACATCATCTCGCCCTCACTGCCAGAACCGTCCTATACCTTTCTAGAGTATTTCATATCCTCAACTAAGTGGATACACTAAACTATGACTAAAAGGCATAAATAAATCATCTAAAAAGTATGACCTTTCCACCTATGTTAGTTGTATGTTTGAAGAGGACTTTGAGTTGTATAAAATCATCCCCATATCATTTCTCAATACTCTCAAAGTATAACTCAGGTCATATGTGTAAATAATTTCCTCAACATTTACTTTGACATAATTACTCAAAAGATTTCTCTTAACAGAGATAGTACACAAACATCTCGTGGACTCATCTGGAAATAGATGATTTCCCTCATTTCAAATGTAAAAAACATTTAGTCTTTGGCAATACATAGTCTCATGTATTCATTTAAAAAAATGAAACTCAGTTATCCTCATATTCCTCATACTCAAATATTCAATTTGTAAAACAAGTTCTAAAAGATTGTAAAAGACTTCTCAAAATGGCTCGAAAGAACTGTTAAGCTTTTACTCTTAAATCTACATTGAATTTGAATTATGAATTCAAGTGTTTTGATTCATGTTACAAAGGATCTCTCAATGTTTAAATGTATTTTAGTGTAGTTGGAATCATTAGGGAGTACATGTACACTTTAAAAGAACTTAGATTGAGCAACGAAGGAGAAAAGGGTGGGGGGGGCAGACAACCCTGATGCGCTGCCCCCGATGCCAACCCCTAAGATTCAAAAGCCTCATTCAGGTGCACTTTTAGGGTGCAGCCCCAACCCCTATTGTGCATTTGTAGCATGCTTCCCAGCTCCTCAGTCACATCTTTGGTGTGCTCCCAATATCTTTTGGCACATCTCTGTGCGCGCCGCCCATGTTCCAGATCACAACGACTAAATTTTCTTCTAATTTTTTTTTCAAAATTTGCCTATAATTGATGGATTTTCTCAAAAAGAAAATTATATTTAATTACCTAATATAATTACACGAGAACCTACTAAAACTAATCCTCAAACTCATAGGATTTATCTTAAAAAGTCATCAAATTCATCACAAACGTTTTATGAACGAAACATCCATAACACTCCAAGAAAACACAAATACTTTAATCTCAAGAAACAAAATTACGAATAAAATCACATAACTGGCGTATGGGTGAACAAACCCAATCGTATGAGAACTTACATACCTCAATTTGCCAAGACAAATCATCGTTTCACTAGAAATCTATATAGTTCTTCTTTTTCTCCCCTTTTTCTCTTCTGTAACTCTCTTTTAAAACCCTACACGTAATTAGGATTTTGAAAACTGACCCAAATTAGTTTATACCACTTAAACATTTCTAATAACGTTTAAAGCTGAAGGGGTAGAGAAAAGACCAAAATACCCCTTACTAATTCAGGTTCAATTCTTTAATAGGACAGGATGACTTTAAATAGACATATATCCCTCATCTAAGTTCGAATTTAGCAAACTCTGTGGATTTAGAAAACGGATTCAAATACCATTCATTTGATATCTTATAGGCCACCTAAATCATTATGGTCGTTTGAAGTTGACTCGAAACACACAACTTAAGCATAACTTGCAAAATTCTTAATTTTGCTCTTTCCATTTTAATTCTTTCAAATTTCAGCTCTTCCAAAAGTGCGATGTTACATGTACATCTTCTCAAAATGTTTGAATTTTTCGTCCTCACACCATACATTTGAG
The DNA here is from genome assembly GCF_036512215.1 of Solanum lycopersicum. Taxonomy (NCBI): domain Eukaryota; kingdom Viridiplantae; phylum Streptophyta; class Magnoliopsida; order Solanales; family Solanaceae; genus Solanum; species Solanum lycopersicum. Next base: position 37,523,498 of record NC_090807.1, on the reverse strand, counting down.
TTTATTCATGTAATTTTTGTATTCAAAGAGTTCTTGGGTAGTTTCTTTAGTTTTGTTCAATTCTTTGACAGTGAAGGTTGTGAATTCATTCATGTTGTTGATCTTTGGTAGAATTTCTATTCCCAAAAGGTTTGTATGAAATTTCTTATGTAACCGTTTTGGGTTTGAGAATCAATAAGTTATCAGGAGGAATTACTCAATTCTAAATTAGGTCGGGCCCTAAATTTAAGCTTGAAAATTCTTCTAATTTCATGAAAAAAGGTGTAGGGCGGTGCACCATGAAATCGCTGGATCTGGATTTTAGTATTTGAGGCATGGTGCCCCATTCCAGAAATGCGACAGGGTTGCCTGGACTTTCTATTTTTGTGTTTCATTTTAAACATATTCCTTCGAGTTGTGACTATGTTTCCCTCTTTTTATTAGCTCGTAAAGGCCCCATTCATCCTTGAGAGTTCCTACATGATCTTACCACATGTGTTAATATACAAATCAAAATCTAAATAAGTTTCATAGAAAAGTTCAAGGAGTTCTTTTGAGTTACTTTAGAACCTTTTGTAATCAACAATGGTTTTGAACTAATGTTTGAGAGAGTAGGTATGAGAAATGAGAAATGTTGTATTCATTTTGAGCAATCATAGAAGGGAACTAAGTATTCCCTAAAGCAATACATTTACATTTAAAAGGGAGAAAATTTGATTTCTAAATAAGTTTATGATTTTAGAGCTATTTTAGAGAATTAGTTTTTTAAGAGAATATTTTAAGTAATTACCTCAAATTGAAAAATATAATATATTAACATTGAGCCTTGAGCCAGAGTGTGTGTGTGTGTATATATATATATATATATATATATATATATAGTATTGAGTACTGATATGGGGATAAGTCTAGAATTTTAGCCTCCTAAACGTTCAAGGATTTCGGTAAATAACAATAAGTCTACCTTCAAGTGCAGATCTAGAAAAGTCCAATGCAACAACACAATTAAATGCATTAAGACTTAATCAAGCTTAAAAGGGATCACAAGGAAGGAAATGAAGAATTCTGTAGATCATCAAATTTCCATTTATTGATGATTCTCCAAGAATCAAGGAGCATTTATGAGGACAAAGTTGGATCATCATATCTCAAGGAAGACATAATGAACAAGGACGTGTGACTTAAGGAATCCATAAAGGAAGACACTTTACTATAGAAGGAAGGAAATCATGCACATATCTGATATGAGCATTACCATAATATTCTGAAGATCAATCACTATTAATGAATCCCTACAAATCCTTTGGATGAATCTCCCTTGGGTTTTCTTAGAGAAGAGCAGAGGAACTTCACCTATATAAGTTATCCTCGGTATCATAGAATATAAATCACTTTACTTGAACATGTATTATGATCTTCTATTATATTTCATAAAAACCTTGTATTTTTCTTGAGCATAAAACTGAAAAAGAAAATAAAAAGAAAGATTTGAGTGTTGGTATACAATTAGTGGTTGTGTCATTGTAGGAAACCTAATTTTCATATTAGACAGGGTTCTCAAACAAAAACCTATGTACTATCAAGGTTCTTGACAATCTCTAAAGGAAACCCTTTAAACCCAAGGGGAATGGAAGTAGGCACCACATTGGTTTTCCAAACCAGTATGAATCTCTTTGTATCGTATTTCATACTACTATTATTTTTACTCTATGCAGTTATACTAATGTACAGGTGAGTCGACCATCCCATACCAAAAGCCAACTTAAGGAAATTCTTAATTCACCCCCTCTTGACATTCAATTGTTACCAGAGTAGGTCTCACAAATAAAGTATTTAACCACACGTGAGAAAAGATCTAATAGAAAACTATCAAATTCTCGGTGCTCCTCTTCACGATGGACACTCGTCAAACCGTCCTCCTTACTTCAATGGTCAACGTTACTCTTACTGAAAAGACAAATTGAGAATCTGCGTTACCTAAAATGATCTTCAAGAATGGATAGTTATCAATAAGGGGACAAAACCAATTGATGGACTAATTGGAAAGGATTCCATCGATAATCCTTTTGATCCAGAATACTTTAACATCACAAAGTACCAACAAGAGGTAATCTAAACTAACACTAGAGCTATATACCTATTGTATTATGTAGTAATGGAATTCAATATGACAAGATTTCAACGTGTGAAATTGTTAAAGTGATGTGGGATAAACTCAAAGTTACTAGTGAAGGAACCAACAAAGTGACAGAAGCTCAAATTAGCTCGTTGGCAAATGAATATGAATAATTCAAAATTAAAGTTGATGAAAATGTTAAAAATATGTTTTCAAGGTTCTGTCAGAATTTATGTGAGGTCAAATAATTGGGAATAATATATTCAAATGGACTACAACTCATAACACTCATTAGAAGTCTACCAAAGGCTTGGGAATGGTGGCTATTCTTGAAGATGGAGATCTGAAAAAATGACTTATGATAAACTTAAAGGAAATCTAATGGCATATGAATAAAATCACATCTATAGATACCAAAAATATGATAACAAACAGATTGTAGTCAACGATGTTGCACCTAGTTAAATTAGGGAAGAGATGATGAAAGTTAAACTGGAGAAATGTCTCTCATAATCAGTGGTGTAAGACAAATGGTGAGACAAAGACCGTAACATGACTTCAAGAATGATGATTGATGTTATTATTGAGCAAAATTAGGTCACATTAAGCAAAATTGTCTAAAGCGAAAAAGAATAAACCACAAAACGGATGGAGATTCAAAAATCATTGGGAGTGGAGCCAACATAAAACATTTGAGGATGATCGTGAAGAAACCGTGAACATATGTTTCATGTCAATAGGAGAATCAAGTGAGGTAATATCTTTTGATTGTTCCAAATATAATTGCTTACAAAACTCGCCAAATATTATGCTGACAAACTGCATAATGTTATTGACGGATACAACAAATTTGTTCAAGAAATGAAAGACTAGCATATTCTTCTCGAAGAAATTCAGATCAAAGTTTAATTATTATTAAAAAACCTCGAAGATGCATAAATGCAATAAAATAGTCAGGAAATATCATAGTAATTTCTATATTGGATCAAACAAATTTGTCGTCAACTCGTCCTAACATTTTCCTTTTTACTCTATAAAATCGTCTTCCGAAATTACTTGTTTCACTTTTGGTGACATTGGGCATAAATCCTTTAACTACAGAAAATATTCTTCTGGTAAATGGATTTGGAGACCAAAAGTTTCAAATTCAAATCATCAAGGACCCAAGAATAGTTGGTTACTAAAATAAAGTAATTTATTTTTCTTGCAGGAGCACACCAAGAAAACCTACAAAAGAGGAATTTGGGTAATTAATAGTGGTTGCTCTAGACACATTAGCGGCAATAGAGAGAAATTAAAAAAGATAAAATAAGTTGATGGAGGATACATGATATTTGGTGATAAACAAAAGAGGAAGTGATCGGAGTTGGATTGATCACTTTTAGGTCATCATGTGAGCTAACTGAGTGTATGTTGTTGACGGTCTTAAACATTATCTTCTCAACATAAGTCTACTATGTGACTCTAGATTTGAAGTTTCTTTTAATACAAAGAATTGCACTATTATATCTAAAAATAAAAATATCAAGATCATTGGTGAATTAATCGACTTTGTATACTTTCTAAACAACGTAAATCTGCCCACTCTCACAGGTCTTACTGCAGTATCTTGCAACCCATAGCCGCAATATAGAAAGATTGGACATGTCAACATGCACACTCTCGAATATTTATAAAAACTCAAGCTAGTACTTGTCTTACCAAAGATGAAATTTGGAAAAGAATATATATGTGATGCATATCAACTTGGTAAGCCAAGTCATACTTCCTTCAAAGCCAAAGACATTGTAATTACTTCTTAACCTCTTAAACTCCTTCATATGGATCTTTTTGATCCCACTAAAACTTGTAGCATAAGAGGTAAAAGGTACACTTATGAGTAGAAGATTTCAACATATTTAGGGCTTAACGTTGACGGATTAATAGTGTCCTCAATGCCTATTTTACGCTTATAATTGATGTTAGATCTTAATATGCAACAATGAAGGAAAAAGAGTAAGGCAAGGGCATTAAGAGGAATATAAGAGTGAAAAAGCTTAAATGTTGAAGGAAAACAAAGTAGGTACTCACAAAAGCTACTCCACGTGTCACTAGGTGGACCTTCAGCTTTCTTAAGGTTCAAGCAAGACAACTGATAGACCAAAAAAACTTGGCGATTTAGTTTGCCATATTTTACATAAAAAGGTGGGAAAACCTGTAACGACCTGTTTAGTCGTTTTGAGCAGCAGATTTCAATTCTGGTAAAACTGGCAGAAGCGACGGACCCTACGATGGACCGTCATGGGCACGACGGACCGTCGCAGGGTCTCGTTTCAAAACACTTAGAAAATCTGAAATTGGGTACTGAAAAATCGACTCTCTAAACTTCGTGACGGAATGGCCGGACGGACCGTCACAGGTGTGACGGACCGTCACAGACTCTTCAGAGAAATTGAGTCTCTGAACTCTGTGACGGGCAGCAGGACGGACCGTCGCAGGCGCGACGGGCCGTCACAGACTGCGAAATCCCAGTCTGGGTCGGATTTCTTTACCCGTTTTGAGGGACGTTTTGGACTATTCCTACTTTAATTATAAAGTTAGAGTGTTAATGTTAATAAGTCTAATTACTTGGGGGTTAAAAGAGGTAACCTTAAGTTAATTAGTGGGTCATTATTGCCACCTTTTATTATTAATTATATACTAATTAGGGTAAAAGAAAGAGGGTTTGAATAAAGAAAATAAAATGAACAAGAGAAAGAGAGAGAAAGTTGAACGAGAGAGAGGATCGAACGAGGGGAAAAACACAAAGCTTGGGAAATTGCTTGCTTGATCACGAATCTTCGGTGGAAGTAGGTTATGGTTTTCATGCTTTCATAGTAAACTCTTAATAGAGAATGATATGTACTGATAGTATTGTAAACCCTGCTATGTGCTTAATTGTATGCATGCATGAACGTGATTATATAATTGTGATTATATTAAACATGATGAAGTTACTGAAACCCAAATCTTGATTAAAACCTAATATCTTTTTAATGATGATGCCCTGGTAATGAAGAAGGCTTGATGAACTAAAGTAATGAGATTGATGATGCCTTGGTAAGGGAGAAGGCTTGATGAGTTGATAGAATGAGATTAGGGGATCGGGTGTCACGAACCGACACGTAGAATTAGGGGATCAGGTGTCACGAACCGACACATAGATTTAGGGGATCGGGTGTCATGAACCGACACGTAGATTTAGGGGATCGGGTGTCACGAACCGACACGTAGATTTAGGGGATCGGAGTGTCATGTACCGACACAAGAGAATTAATGAATATGAGGGAGCGGAGTGTTACGTACCGACACAAGAGAAATAAAGATAATTAATCCTGAAAGATGTTAATATACTCAATCTAATGAACATGATTCCCAAATGAGTATGGTATTGAGGCTTGAGTCCTCATGTGTGAACTTGACGGTAATTGTTAATGATATAGTGCTTGTTGTTGCAACATGTTGAGTATCATAGTTGATTTTATGATATTACTTGGTATATATTGTTTTCTATTTGGATTTGGCCGATGATATCTACTCAGTACCCGTGTTTTGTGCTGACCCCTACTTTTTATTGTTTTCTTCTTTGTTATTTCTGGAGTGCAGCAAACGTTCCATCATCTTCAACTCAACAGTAATTCAAGGCAGTCTTACTACATCGGAAATTCAGGGTGAGCTAATGCTTCTAGCTTGGACTGGATCTTCTTCTTCAAGTCTTGATGCCTTGAACTTCCAGCATGGACTAGCTTCTTATGTATTTTTAGCTTTTAGAATACTCTTAGTTTAGTCATTTGATCGTAGATGTTCTTGTGATGATGACTTCCAGATTTTGGGGAATAATAGATGTTGAATTTTAGAAGTTAATGAATTGGTCTTTATTTAATGAGTTTAAGTCTTCCGCATTACTTTCTGTTGATATTATATTGAAATGTTAAGGTTAGATTGGTTGGTTCGCTCACATAGGAGGGTAAGTGTGGGTGCCAGTCACGGCCCGGATTTGAGTCATGACAAACTTGATATCAAAGCATTAGGTTCGTTGGTCTCATCACACAAGAACGAGTCTAGTAGAGTCTTAAGGAACGGTAGGGGGACGCCTTTACTTTTCTTTGAGAGGCTATAAAACTTTAGGAAAATTCCATTCTTTCTTTCTTCTTTCGTGCTATTACTTGGGTCCAATTGGTATCTAGGTGATACAAATTGGTATCTGACCATCTTCACTCTATTTCGCGGATGGTTAGAACTAGAGCAACGACTACGCCAACACCAGCACCAGCGGGACAGGGTGCGTCTGAGCTAGCCACTGGGGCTGTAGCTCGAGGAAGAGCAGCGGAAAGAGGTCGTGGTAGAGGTCGTGGAAGGACGTCCTCTAGGGGAAGAGGACGAGCACCTAGCCCATCTGATACTAGGGCAGTGACTCCTCCACCGACTGAAGAAGTAATAAGAGAAGGGGAGGATGAGGAAAATGAACAAGTGCAGAATGAGGGATTGCCACCCCAACCTACCCCAGAGATGATCAATCAGGTTCTCGCCTATCTCAGTGGGTTGTCTGATCAAGGTCAGGCACCTCCAGTGTTTTCTGCACCAACACCTCCGGTTTCAGAGGTAAAACATGCAGCCACTATGGCTCCTCGTATGGATGCCTCATTAGATATAGGCACGTTTCCACGTCTGACTACTGGGCCTATAATGCCAAATAATCAGCATGAACTTTTCAGTAAGTTCTTGAAATTGAAACCTCCAGTCTTCAAGGGTGCTGAATCTGAGGATGCTTACGATTTTCTGGTTGACTGTCATGAGCTACTACACAAGATGGGTATTGTAGAACGGTTTGGTGTTGAGTTCGTGAGTTATCAGTTTCAAGGGAACGCCAAAATGTGGTGGCGGTCACATGTTGAGTGTCAACCAACAGAGGCACCTCCTATGACTTGGGCGTCATTCTCTGGCTTGTTTATGGAGAAGTATATCCCTCGTACATTGAGGGATCGGAAAAGGGAGGTGAGTTTAATGGTTCTTACTCTAGAGGACAGGGTTCCGGAGGTTACTCAGTTCAACCCATTCAGTCTTCACTACAGACTGCAGTTGGGGGTCCACCTCATACCGGTCAACACTTCTCTGAGAGACCTATGCTTGACTCTAGAGAGTGTTATGGATGTGGGGAGACTGGACATATTAGGAGGAATTGTCCAAAATAGAGTTATAGACCCCCAATGGCTAGAGGTAGAGGTGGTCATGGTAGAGGCCGTTATTCTGGAGGACGTGGTGGTCGAGGTAATGGTGGTCACCAAAATGGTCGAGGTGATGGGCAAACTGGAGCATACATCACAACATGGTAGGGGCAATGGACAAACAAACGATAGGGCCCATTGTTACGCTTTCCCTGGGCAGTCTGAAGCGGAGGCATCTGATGCTGTCATCACAGGTAATCTTTTGGTTTGTGATTGCATGGCTTCTGTAATGTTTGATCCTGGATCCACATTTTCTTATGTATCTTCCTCATTTGCTAATGGTCTAAATTTACATTGTGAATTACTTGATATGCCTATTCGTGTTTCTACTCCGGTGGGTGAGTTTGTGGTAGTTGAAAAGGTATATAGGTCTTGTTTGGTGAACTTTGTGGGGAGCAACACTTATGTAGATTTGGTTATCTTAGAAATGGATGATTTTGATGTAATTCTGGGTATGACTTGGCTTTCTCCGCAATTTGCGATCTTGGATTGTAATGCTAAAACGGTGACGTTAGCCAAGCCTGGGACAGATCCGGTAGTGTGGGAGGGTGACTACACTTCCAATCCGGTGCGTATCATCTCCTTTCTTCGTGCTAAGAAAATGGTTAGTAAAGGGTGTTTAGCTTTCTTGGCACATCTCAAGGATGACACTACCCAAGTACCTTCGATTGAGTCGATTTCGGTGGTCCATGAGTTTTGGGATGTGTTCCCTGCAGATCTTCTTGGTATGCCACCAGATAGGGATATTGATTTCTGTATTGACCTTGAACCGGGTACTCGCCCCATTTCTATACCCCCTTATAGAATGGCTCCCGCGGAGTTAAGAGAGTTAAAAGCCCAACTTCAAGAGTTGTTAAACAAAGGCTTTATTAGACCAAGTGCATCTCCTTGGGGTGCTCCAGTTTTGTTTGTGAAGAAGAAGGATGGAAGTTTTCGGATGTGCATAGACTACCGGCAGTTGAACAAGGTAACCATAAAGAACATGTATCCTCTTCCTCGCATTGATGACTTGTTCGATCAGTTACAAGGCGCTTGTGTCTTCTCTAAGATTGACTTGAGATCCGGTTATCATCAATTGAAAATATGGGCAACGGATGTGCCAAAGACTGCTTTTCGAACGAGGTATGGGCATTACAAATTTGTAGTGATGTCTTTTGGTCTTACGAATGCCCCTGCTGCGTTCATGAGCTTGATGAATGGGATTTTTAAGCCATATTTGGACCTCTTCGTGATCGTATTTATTGATGATATACTGATATACTCAAAGAGCAAGAAGGAACATGAGGAGCATTTGAGAATGGTAGTGGAAATGTTGAGGGAGAAAAAGCTTTATGCCAAGTTCTCTAAGTGTGAGTTTTGGCTAGATGCAGTGTCCTTCTTGGGGCACGTGGTTTCTAAGGATGGAGTGATGGTAGATCCTTATAAGATTGAGACAGTAAAGAATTGGGTAAGACCTACTAATGTGTCAGAAATAAGGAGCTTTGTTGGGTTAGCTAGCTACTACCGCCGATTTGTCAAGGGATTCTCTTCTATTGCTTCCCAACTGACGAACTTGACTAAGCAAAATGTCCCATTCGTATGGTCGGATGAGTGTGAGGAAAGCTTTCAGAAGCTCAAGACTCTTTTGACTACTGCACCAATTCTCACCTTGCCCGTGGAAGGTAAGAACTTCATTGTCTATTGTGATGCATCCTATTCAGGTTTGGGTGCAGTGCTAATGCAAGAGAAGAATGTGATTGCTTATGCTTCATGACAATTAAAAGTGCATGAACTTAACTATCCCACTCATGATTTGGAATTAGCCGCGGTAGTGTTTGCATTAAAGCAATGGAGACACTATTTATATGGGGTTAAGTGTGAGGTCTATACGGATCATCGTAGCCTACAGTATGTCTTTACTCAGAAAGATTTGAACTTGAGACAGAGGAGATGGATGGAACTACTGAAGGACTACGATATCACTATTTTGTATCATCCGGGGAAGGCGAATGTTGTAGCGGATGCTTTAAGTAGGAAGGCGGGAAGCATGGGAAGTCTAGCTCACTTGCAAGCTTCTAGACGCCCATTGGCTAGAGAGGTTCAGACTCTAGATAATGACTTGATGAGATTAGAAGTAAATGAGAATGGAGGATTGTTAGCTTCTGTGGAGGCAAGATCTTCCTTTCTTGACATGATTAAGGGAAGACAGTCTGGTGATGAGAAATTGATCCGGATTCGAGATAAAGTATTGCGAGGAGAGGCTAAGGAAGCACAAATCGATGAGGAAGGTGTGTTGAGAATCAAGGGAAGGGTATGTGTACCCCGAGTTGATGATTTGATCAACATTATTCTGACAGAGGCTCATAGTTCAAGGTATTCTACACATCCGGGTGCAACCAAGATGTACCGTGACCTAAAGCAACACTTTTGGTGGAGTAGAATGAAGCGTGATACTGTGGATTTTATTGCCAAATGTCCAAACTGTCTCAAAGTAAAGTATGAACACCAAAGGCCCGGAGGAACACTTCAGAGAATGCCCATTCCGGAATGGAAATGGGAGAGAATCGCAATGGACTTCGTGGTTGGTCTTCCAAAGACGATGGGTAAGTACGACTCTATTTGGGTGATTGTTGATAGGTTAACTAAGTCTGCTCATTTTATTCCGGTTAAGGTGACTTACAATGCCGAGAAGTTAGCCAAGATCTATATCTCAGAAATTGTTCGGTTGCATGGGGTCCCATTATCCATCATATCATATAGAGGTACGCAGTTTACTTCTAAGTTTTGGAAAACATTGCATGCGGAATCGGGTACTAGGTTGGACCTTAGTACTGCGTTCCATCCTCAGACCAATGGTCAGTCTGAGTGAACGATTCAAGTGTTGGAGGATATGCTTCGTGCATGTGTGATAGAATTTGGTGGCCATTGGGATAGCTTCTTACCCTTAGCAGAGTTCTCCTAAAACAATAGCTATCACTCAAGCATTGATATGGCCCCATTTGAGGCACTATATAGGAGAAGATGTAGGTCTCCAATTGGTTTGTTTGATGCGTTCGAGGTTAGACCTTGGGGTACTGATCTCTTGAGGGATTCGATGGAGAAGGTGAAATCTATTCAAGAAAAGCTTCTAGCGGCGCAGAGTAGACAAAAAGAATATGCAGATCGAAAGGTTAGAGACTTAGAGTTCATGGAGGGTGAACAAGTCTTACTGAAGGTTTCGCCCATGAAAGGGGTGATGCGGTTTGGAAAAAGGGGTGATGCGGTTTGGAAAAAGGGGTAAGCTAAGTCCAAGGTATATTGGACCATTTGAAGTACTTAAGCGAGTAGAGGACGTGTCTTATGAGTTAGCCTTGCCTCCAGGGCTGTCCGAAGTACATCCGGTATTCCATGTGTCGATGTTGAAAAGATACCATGGGGATGGAAACTACATTATCCGTTGGGATTCAGTTTTGCTTGATGAGAACTTGTCTTATGAGGAGGAACCTGTTGCCATTCTAGATAGAGAAATTCGCAAGTTGAGATCAAGGGAGATTGCATCCATCAAAGTTCAATGGAAGAATCGACCCGTTGAAGAAGCCACTTGGGAGAAGGTGGGGAATATGCGAGAAAAATACCCACATCTATTTACTGATTCAGGTACTCCTTTTCGCCCTTGTTTTCCTTCTTGTGATCGTTCGGAGATGAACAATGGGTAAATTGGTATCTATTGTAATGACCTATTTAGTCGTTTTGAGCAGCAGATTTCAATTTTGGAAAAACTGGCAGAAGCGACAGACCCCACGACGGACCGTCATGGGCACGACGGACCGTCGCAGGGTCTCGTTTCAAAACACTTAGAAAATCTGAAATTGGGTACTGAAAAATCGACTCTCTGAACTTCTTGACGAAATGGCGGGACGGACTGTCACAGGTGTGACGGACCGTCACAGACTCTTCAGAGAAATTGAGTCTCTGAACTCTGTGACGGGCAGCAGGACGGACCGTCGCTGGCGCGAAGGGCCGTCACAGACTGCGAAATCCCAGTCTTGGTCGGATTTCTTTACACGTTTTGAGGGACATTTTGGACTATTCCTACTTTAATTATAAAGTTAGAGGGTTAATGTTAATAAGTCTAATTACTTGTGGGTTAAAAGAGGTAACCTTAAGTTAATTAGTGGGTCATTATTGCCACCTTTTATTCTTAATTATATACTAATTAGGGTAAAAGAAAGAGGGTTTGAATAAAGAAAATAGACAGAACAAGAGAAAGAGAGAGAAAGTTGAACGAGAGAGAGGATCGAACGAGGGGAAAAACACAAAGCTTGGGAAATTGCTTGCTTGATCACGAATCTTCGGTGGAAGTAGGTTATGGTTTTCATGCTTTCATAGTAAACTCTTAATAGAGAATGATATGTATTGATAGTATTGTAAACCCTGCTATGTGCTTAATTGTATGCATGCATGAACATTATTATATAATTATGATTATATTAAGCATGATGAAGTTACTAAATCCCAAATCTTGATAAAAACCTAATCTCTTTCTAATGATGATGCCCTGGTAAGGGAGAAGGCTTGATGAACTAAAGTAATGAGATTGATGATGCCTTGGTAAGGGAGAAGGCTTGATGAGTTGATAGAATGAGATTAGGGGATCGGGTGTCACGAATCGACACGTAGATTTAGGGGATCGGGTGTCATGAACCGACACGTAGATTTAGGGGATCGGGTGTCGTGAACCGACACGTAGATTTAGGGGATAGGGTATCACGAACCGACACGTAGATTTAGAGGATCGGAGTGTCACGTACCGACACAAGAGGATTAATGAATATGAGGGAGCGGAGTGTCACGTACCGACACAAGAGAAATAAAGATAATGAATCTTGAAAGATGTTAATATACTCAATCTAATGGACATGATTCCCAAATGAGTATGGTATTGAGGCTTGAGTCCTCATGTGTGAACTTGACGGTAATTGTTAATGGTATAGTGCTTGTTGTTGCTACATGTTGAGTATCATAGTTGATTTTATGATATTACTTGGTATATATTGTTTTCTATTTTGAGTTGGCCGATGATATCTACTGAGTACCCGTTTATTGTACTGACCCCTACTTTTTATTGTTTTCTTCTTTGTTATTTCTGGAGTGCAGCAAACGTGCCATCGTCTTCAACTCAACAATAATTCAAGCCAGTCTTACTACATCGGAAATTCAGGGTGAGCTAATGCTTCTAGCTTGGACTGGATCTTCTTCTTCAAGTCTTGATGCCTTGAACTTCCGGCATGGACTAGCTTCTTATGTATTTTCAGCTTTTAGAATACTCCTAGTTTAGTCATTTGATCGTAGATGTTCTTGTGATGATGACTTCCAGATTTTGGGGAATAATAGATGTTGAATTTTAGAAGTTAATGAATTGGTCTTTATTTAATGAGTTTAAGTCTTCCGCATTACTTTCTGTTGATATTATATTGAAATGTTAAGGTTAGATTGGTTGGTTCGCTCACATAGGAGGGTAAGTGTGGGTGCCAGTCACGGCCTGGATTTGGGTCGTGACAAAACCCCTCCAAGATACCGAGAAGAGGAGCACCCGGTGCATCACTGACCAGCTGGGTGAACTTAAATCACTTCACTGAATGTGACAAATGATTTAGTAAAAAGACACGCTAAGAAAGTGAGAAGTGTAGCACTTGGCGCATGACCAACTAATTTGGAGAGATCAACTTACTTCACCAAGTTGGATATATGTTGAAATTATGGGAATGAATAAATGTAATTTTCAAAAGAAAAGAAGGATTTCCTACATTGTTTACCGTTGGGGTTTTGAGCTTTTACATTCTAGAAAATTATTGTTACATTTTTTAGTTGAGATTCAGGGTCTGCGAGACTTTTAACCTAATTTTCTACATTTGAAGACTTTTAGATTATTTTCAAATCTGGTGGAAACTTTGTTGGCAAAGATTTCTCGTTATATACTATGTGTGGATAAAATCCCCCATTCTTAAGGGTGTAATTATATAGTTGAATGCATTAATTATCTAATGGGTGTTGTTAGTTACTGATCATTTTTTTTAAATTTTGAAGTGTGTTCAATTATTTGCTCATGTTTCTATTGAGGAATTATAGTTGCAAATGCAACTCTAGATAATTACTCGCTACTTTCTTGATGAAGAAGTGTGAGAGTCAAATTACTTATTGATGATTGTTTTCTTGTAAATCTAGGTTGAGAAAGTGAGTTTGATTGAAATCTAATAAATCTAACTTGAAAATATGGATTGACTCTGGAATTGGGTTGTTCAATCGTGTTTTACCTTTTAGGTTAACCATAAGTCACTTGATACGCAATAGTGGAATGAAAAAATTGCTAACGCACTCAAAACCTAGCCTACCCATAAAGATTCATCATCTTTGAGTAACTAGTAATCATTCATTACTCAAAATTAGCGTGCATCCTGTCACACTCCCAAGAAGCCTTCTATACTTGTTATTCCGGTTTTTAGTAGTAAAAGAATTTGTTATTCGAATCCCCCATTTGATATTAATTGTCAAAATTTTATGCTTTACTTTAATATTTTAAAACTTCTACCTCGACAAACGATTAGGATAAAACTTTAATTCATGATTGAATTCTCAACTGTATCCCTCCGTATGGGATAGACCCCAACTCTTACTCGGGTTTATACTTGTTAGAGACCTCCTACACTTAGATTTGGATAAAGTGTCATTGAGCTATATAAAAAATGTTTCCGCTTTTGGGAAGTGGTATTTATAATTCTTTTATTGAAGTTTATCGGTGAATTGATTTTGTGGTAGTCGAATCATCTTATCTGTTTTTTTAGCTGCTATAAAATAGGTGAAGAGTTGAGTGTTAATGGGAGAAATTCTATCAAACTTGGGAATAACAATGACATCGAGAATATACATAATGTCAATAAGGAACATTAAGGAAATGCGGGTGGTATTGGATTGCCTCCTATCGTGGGCATTGTGGTGTTTCATGTGACTAGCACAATGTTGTAGTTGTTGCAAATGAAGGTTTCTTTGGAGGACTTCCTCATGAGGACCCTCATGAACACATATTAAACATTGTGGATGTGTGTGGGTCGTTTTCTCTCAATAACATCATGGAAAAGTTGGTTCAAGTTAGTTTGTTTCCCTTCTCTCTATTGGGGGAGGCAAAAAAGTGGTTGGCTGAACTACCGAGGGATTCAATCACTCTTTTGGGGGACCTCATCAATAAGTACTACGAAAGGCTTTTCCCTCATTCAAATATGGTTAAATGGAGGGATACGATTCATAACTTCAAACTTCTTGATTGAGAACTCATTCATAAGACATAGTTAAGGTTCCAAAAGTTGTTGTTTCAATGTCCAAGTCACGGACTACTGGACAATGTGTTTTTGAATTATTTTTGTTGGAGCCTTGAAATAGTCAACAAATGTGTTGAAGACAAGCTCATTCGAGTGGAATCATGAGACAACCACTTGATATAACATTAATCCTCCTTGATGAGATGAGTAAAATAAATCATGCATGGTACATAAAAGAAGATCATGTGTCTCTTTTGAATTTTTTGTTGACTAAGGAACAATTAAAAAAGAACCAAGACCGAGATGATAACAAGGCTAAAATGATGACCCAAATGGACCTATTGACAAAACATGTCATGGGAAACACCATGTTGTTATAGCATTTCTCCTGGAGTCTAGTTTCAGTGAACAAGGGGGTTGCTGACCAGCTTGTTCAAAGAGGAATCATGCAAAAACTATTTGAAATAGCATATATTCTTCTTTAGGGGATGACAAAGATAAATCTATCTTAATACACTAGAATGATCAAGTGTTTCATTTGAGCTTCAGGATAACTGAAGAGAAAACTTAAAAAGATAAAGAGCAGTATGGAAACATGACCAAGATGATGACCCAAATAGATTTATTGTAAAAGCATGTCATTGGAAGTGGGTCTAAAGATGTGAATGCGGTTTGATTTAGTGGAGTGAACCCTAAAGAGTCAACTCTGAGGCCTTGTACAATGGAAAAAACCATTTCCTGGCAATTCAAAGAGGGGGTTTCTGTCTGAACTATCCAAGGTTGGGCTGGAATTAAGGTTGTAAAAGAGAGTGTTATGAAGGTTGGAAAGACCCTCACAGGGAATAGCATGATCATGGGATCAATTGAACGAGTTGGATGGCGACTAGGATCTCTAAATACCCTCGGCATGAGTTTGAAAAGCTAGAAGAGAGAAGGTCGGACCCTAAAATTTTGGCATAGAGGATACGCTTGCACGTATTCTCTGACTCTACAAAGTTAAAGGGTTAGACAAAGTACTAAAATAAATGAAAGATAGTTTCTTTTCTGCCCCAAGCGGTTATATCTCACTCAGTATCCAGTAAGTAGTTAGATACAAAGATGGGAATAATCTCGTCCCATTTAAACCCAAGGTAAAAAGAGGTCTACCAAGTGATACCTTGGTTAACCCAAACAGTAATTCTTGAATGAGTATCTTCATCATTTCATGACATTAAATAAGTCGCTTCTTCGGAGGCTACCGAATTTTTATATTTTAAATATTTTTTTTTCATAATGGGTATTTAAGTCGAGGATAAAAGTTCAAATTTTGTGAAAAGAGCCAATTAAGGGAAGCCTAGGCACTACCCGGCGAGCCTTATTTGGATCTCCTTTCGCACAAACTAAATGAATATATGTTTTGTAAACTTCGGTGGACAAAATTACCATTCGCACATCATTGAAAAATCAGCAACATAAGTGAGCATCACTGACTGGCGCACAAATTGAAGGGCCATAAAGGTCTTAACCATTTTGAAATTCAAAAACATCTCTTATTTCATATTTTACAATCTTTGCACTTTCACAACTTCATTTTAGGTCTTTATTTTCCTTAGTATGTGTGGGAATCAATTGCTTGCGGTGGATTTCGTACATTGTTTCCTAGATTTGCTAGCCTAGCCGTCATTTTTCTCTTCTTGAGGTTAGTTTTCCCAACCCCACCATAAATTTTTTGCAATTTCAAATGCATAATTGTTTCCATATTGATTTATTTGCATAATGTTGGTTGTTTGAATGAATTATTGTTCATGTGTCTTTGTTATCTCGTTTTTATGCTTATATTGACCTATATTTGTGAAATCACGTGTTTGTGAATGATTAAAATAGTGGATTGTGTTGTTAATTTGTTGGGTCTAGTGTTGTTGAAGTCCGAGTAACCCCAATGGCATCGATCAATCGATTTTACCCAATGATATAGTGGATGATGTTATTATTAAGTGAAAATGACATTGATTGGTCAATTTTGGACATATCGGGACAAATTTGAGTACCCCAAAGTCATTAATGTTGTAGGTTTTAACTAAATTGCATAGAATAAGTGATTCTCTTGGGCTGTAGGTTAGAAATTGGAAATCGGGGAAAAAGTTGGCATGCTAGACGTTTCATCGAGCTCACTGAATGGTTTGGCAATTCGCCCGATAACCCTTGGATCGCATTTTTATCCTTCAAGATGGGTAATATTGGGAGATATGTATGATCTTGCAGAATATCCTTTTGACCACCTTTCTAAGCCCCTAAATTTTTAAAAATATTTTTTAACAATTTGTAATCTACTATAGTTTGCTGAAACGTGTGGGTGATTTGCCTAAAGGCCCTAGAAATCACTGAGGTATGTTGATTTCTAAGAAATTTTAGTTTGAAATATTATACGAGATATACTTGAATCGTAGAATGAGTTTGGTGATTCGGCATATGACTTAGCGTGCTTTCTTCTACATATTTCAAATTTGATGATTTTTAAAATTGTTCCTAACGTATTTGTCTGTATTGTTTTGTAGGTATGTCTAAACCTATGGTTGCCAATAGAAATCAACCAGCCCGCAAGCTGGAACAAGATATCGTGATCAATGAGGTGATGCACCCATACGGGCTCCACAAGACAAACTTCCTTCAACGGGGGGAAAGGAAAAGGCAAGGGGCATGTACAAATGAGTCGAGTTGCAAAGAGTTAGAAACATGCATATAGTTATGACTGCTGGAAAAAGGCAATGGATGAGGGACTTTCGGCATTAAAAAAAATCATACACGGTATTTGATATCTAAACTGATTGAAGCTTTTTTTATCAGGAGAAAATGGTTTTATTTTATGATAATGGAGTGTAATGGCACATTGAAGAGGTACAAATCTCGACTAGTAGCTCAAGGATATATACAAGAATATTGCATGGAATATGAGGAGACTTCTGGTCCTGCGGAAATATGATGAATATTTATGTGTTGCTAGTGTAACACCCCGTATCTAAAATATACCAAAAATGAAAATTTTCATTAGTTGAAAGTGAAACTAACTGAGCCAAGTATGAACCATCAGTCTACTTACAATCCGTCAATTAGCTCCAACAATGGGACATTAAACTTTTAGTCCTTAGTCGTGAACAACAATCGACCAGGACGGACTATCAGTCAACTTACGGTCCATTATTCGACTTCTTCGAGGGCCAATCAACTTTAAGTCCTCAATAATGAACGACGATTGACCGCTATAGACCGTAAGCCAACTTATGATCTATCAATCAACTCCGTCGATGGGTTAGCTGGCTTTAAGTCGTCAGTCGCGAATGAAGGTCGACCAATACTAACCTTGAGTTGACTTACATTCTGTCAATATTCTGATAACTTTTAAGTCAGGGGTCTTTAGGTCTTTTCCTTATTTGTTTTTCCCCTCAACTACGTCATTTAGACCCTAATTCATAAGGTTTAGTCACTTTAATACTAGAAACATAACTAGAACTTACATAAGACAAGTCATTAATCAAAACATAGTAAATTAGAATTAAGAAAGGAGAAAAAGGTCAAGAACCGTCATTCAAGAAAGCAACAAGGCTCCAGCAGTTCCAACCCCAAAATCTAAGGTTTTTTTATGGAATTCGTCACCAAGTATGTAGGATTTCACTTGTGGGTTCCTTTGCCCATTAGTTCTCAAGAATGCAGCAGTTTCTTGATTTCCTTATTATGAATATACCTTGAGTTTCTAGAATTAGCAAAAATCATCACGAATTACTTATGTTAATTCGTCACCAAGTATGTAGGATTTCACTTGTGGGTTCCTTTGCCCATTAGTTCTCAAGAATGCAGCAGTTTCTTGATTTCCTTATTATGAATATACCTTGAGTTTCTAGAATTAGCAAAAATCATCACGAATTACTTATGTTTATGTTCCAAATCAGATTATAATGTTATTACTTGGATTAATATATGAATTTTAGAACACTGACTTTGTATTTCTTTTGTTCTTGAATAACACATGCTAGGTCAAACATATGAGTTATTCAGTTATACAGGCCTCAGTCATTTATGCATCATTACAAGATTAATTGTTGCATTCTCAGTTTGCATGTTCAGTTTTGAGTTATCCGTTATTACAGAAACTCAATCATAATGTTATAAGAACTTAATTCATTAGGAGTAGCATAATACCGAGTTGGACTAGGGTTCACTCTACCTAACAGTCCTAGAACTATTATCCACATAGGTTGCAAATCCCCTCTTTGGGAATCAATTTAGTGAACACGCCATCATGCCTCTATACCTTTGCTAGGATATATTGGGTCCTCTCGATAAGGGCGTATACATCAGACTCCTCATTTAGATCATATGGTTTTATTGTCAATTATTAGTAGCTCCCATAGTTCATTCAACCTCTATTGCATTGACCGTATTTCCAGTAAGTCAGTATTCAGTCTCATCCCATCATGTTATGAATTTGGTCAATGCAATTAGTTAGCTCATCATTCAGTATATAATGTTCAAAATATTATACTTGATTTTGTTCTTGTTCAGTTATGTATAATATCATCTTTATTTTATACTTCATGCGCAGTAATTTTCAATTACTAACGCATATGTGGCGCTACATCTACTCGTGATGTAGGTCCATGTTCTCAAGAACCAGATCACAGTTAGATTAGTTCTTGATCTCCCGTTTAGTAGAGACCTTGGTGAGTACTCATTCCCTAAGGACAACAGTCATGACTTTCTTCTGAGTTTTGTCCTCCTTTAGTTTTAGTTTGGTAGATGTAGTTGGGGTATGTCCCAACATTTCTAGTCAGTAAGAGGCTATTCTGAGACATAGTTAGATTCATCTTAGTATTGAATTATATCTCTTTGTATTAAACTCATTAGTATTTCACTTACCTTAGTTATAGTATATGGGTATTCCTCGTCCTTTCATTTTATTTATGATATAAATTCCACATCAGTTTATTATCTTTAGTATGATTATGATCATGCAGTACGGTTAGCTTGGGATAACTTGTGGTCCAAGGTCCCATTTGTGCAGCTTCAGAGTTTGACAAACATGGTATCAGAGCACTAGGTTTAAGTGTCCTAGGATTCCTGAAACTCCGCACTAAGTAAACTCCCTTTCATGCGCGTGAAATGCACCATATCTAATGAGAAGGAGGATACAAAGTCTTTCAAAAAAACTTCATTCTCTTTTTTACTCTTATAGTACATTTGGTATGATTTAATTTCCTTGTTCTAAGTTGTCATTATGTGTTGAAGATCATGCATCCTCGTAGAGCTTATGCAAGGAATGCTAATGCACGCAATGCTAATGTAGTTCCTCTAGTACCAGATCAAGAGTTTTGAATGCAACTTTTTGGAATGCCAATTTAGTTTTTGTCATAGAGAATGACCAATCAGAACAATCAACATGTTCTAAACTCTACTAATAGAAACGGTAGGGTTTAGATGGCATCCTATTAACTTAAGTTATTGCTCACATATGGTACACTCAGAGGAAAGATCCAGGGGATACTCTCTCCTTTGTAACTCCTTTTATAGAAGTCAAGTTTAATGTCAGTCTAGAAACTCTCTCACAACCTTTTTCATTCTCTACTATAGTTGGTGACCCAGTTATAGATAGACAGGTATACAAAAATTTGCCTGTCACATTCTCTCAGGATGTCATCTCAGCAAATCATGTAGAGTTAGAAATGGTAGACTTCGATGTCAGCATGAATTGGTCACATTCATTAAATGACTCTGTCGATTGTAGAACTAGAATTGTTCACTTTCAATTTCTAGACGAACCAATATTAGAATGGAAGGGTAGTAGCTTAGCGCCTACGGGTTGATTATTTTCTCACCTTATGTCCAAAAAGATGATCTCTAAGTATTATCTTTATCATTTAGTGCGGGTTAAGTATTCTAGCATTAAAACCCCAACTCTTGAGTTAGATCCTGTAGCCAATGAATTTCCAAAAGTGTTTCGAGAAGATCTTTTGGAAGTTCCTCTCGAGGGGAAATAAACCTTAGAATTGATATACTTCCATATACCCAGCCTATTTCTATTCCTCCTTAATGAATGGCTCTAGTAGAGCTTAAGGAACGGAAAGAACAGTTGAAAGATCTTCTACATAAGGGCTTCATCACACGTAGTATTTCTCAATAGGGTGCACCAGTGGTGTTCGTAAATAATAAAGAGTGTTCTCTTAAAATGTGCATTGATTATTGGCAGTTGAACAAAGACACAATAAACAATAATTATCCCATCCCCACGATTGATGACTTGTTTGACCAAGATAGACCTCAGTTCAAGGTATCGTTTGCTTAGTGTAACAGATGTGACATTCTAAAGACAAACTTCAGAACTTAGTATTGTCATTATGAGTTTGTAGTTATATTATTTAGAATAAACAATGCTCCTACAACTTTCATAGATCTGATAAACTGAGTTTTCAAATAGTACTTAGACTTGTTTGTTATTGTCTTTATTGTGATAACCTCATTTACTCTAGGAAAGAGGAAGAGCATGCGAGTCATTTGAGAGTTGATATGCAAACTCTAAAAGACTGCCAATTATTTGCAAATTTTAGGAAGTGTGAATTTTTGTTACAATCAGGTTCCTTCCTTGGGCATATTGCGTCTAGTGAAGGAATTTGAGTACATTCCAAGAAGATATAAGCAGTGAAACAATGTCCTAATCCTACCTCTACTATAGATTTCATAAGTTTCTTGGTTTTAGCAGGTTATTATAGAAGGATCGTGAAAAGATTTTCATCCATAGTATTGACTTAGAAGATGGTCAAGTTTCGATCGTCAAATTATTGTGACAAAAGTTTTGCAAAATTTAAACTAGGTTGACTATAACTCCTGTTTTGACTCTACTAGAGGGTTCAAATGGCTATGTTAAATATTGTAATGCATTCAAAGTTCATCTAGGTTGGGTGTTGATGAAGTTAGATAAGGTTATAGCTTATGTTTCTAGACAGCTTAAGGTGCATTAGAAGAACTGTCTCACTAATGACCTTGAGCTTGCAGCACTGGTTTTTGCACTCAATATTTGGAGGCAATACTTGTATGGTGTTCACTAACCATAAGATCCTTGAATATGTGTTCACCTAGAAAGAATTAAATCTTAGCTAGAGGAGATGGATTGAGTTCCTTAAGGATTATGATATGATTGTGATTTACTGTCTTGGTAAGGCGAATGTAGTAGCATATGCTCGTAGCATATTATCCATGGTTAGTGTATCGTATGTTCATGAAGAATGGAAGGAACTAGTGAAGTATGTTCACAGGCTTGCTCGCTTGGGAGTTTACCTTATGAGCATATCAAATAGTGGAGTAACAATTAAGAATGGGTAAAATCTTCATTGGTAGTGGAGTTTATGTAAAAGCAAGACAGTGATCCAATCTTTCTTGAACTGAAGGGTGCAGTCCACAATCAGAGAGTGGAGGTTTTCTCCAAAGAGGGAGATAGTATTCGCTAATAGGGTAGATTGTGTGTTCCTGGTGTGGGTGAGTAGAGACAACATATTCTTGCAAAAGCCCATAACTATAGATATTCTATTCATCCAGGTTCTACTAAGATGTAGCTCGTTCTGCGGGAAGTCTTTTGGTGGAATTCCATGAAGAGGGATATATCATATTTTGTGAGCAAGTGAAGGTAGAACATCATAAACCAGGGGGTATAACTAAAGATATTGATATTCCTACTTGGAAGTAAAAAGTGATCAATACAAATTTCATTATAGGGTTTACTTGTACTCGCAGACAGCATGACTCCATTCGGGTGATAGTTGACAGAATGACTAAGTCTTCTCACTTTTTTGCAGTCAAGACTACAGATCCGACAGAGGACTACACTGTGATTTACGTTAATGAGAGTTAGGTTTCAGGGGGTTCCTTTGTCTTTCGTATCATATCGAGGTCCTTAGTTTACCTCTCATTTTTGGATGTCATTTCAAAAGGGTCTTGTTACTCAGGTTAACCATAACATATCTTTTCATCTGCAGACGGAAGGGCAGGTAGATGGTATGATTCGTACGTTAGAGGCAATGTTGAGAGATTGTGTGATATACTTCAAGGGTAGTTGGGATGATCACCTTCCTCTTATAAAATTCACCTATAATAATAGCTACTATTCTAGCATTTAAATGGTTATGAGGCATTCTGTGGGTGTAGGTTAAGATTTCATGTAGTTTGGTTTAAAGTAGGTGAAGCAACAATGATAGGACCAGATTCATTCCATGATGCTATGGAGAGAGTGCAACTCATTAGAGATAGACTTTAGACAACCCAGAGTCAGCAGAAGTCTTATGCAGATGTAAGGATAAAAGAACTGGAGTTCCAAGTTGATGACTGGGTTTTCTTGAAAGTGTCACCTATGAAGGGAGTGATGAGATTTGGAAAGAAAGGGAAGCTCAGTCCCCATATATGTAGTCCCTTATAAGATTATGAAAAGGATTGGCAAAGTAGCTTTATGAGTTAGAGCAACCAGAAGAATTAAAAGATGTACATCCTAATTTTACCTTTTATTTTTGGAGAAGTGTGTGTGTGATCTCACATTCTCGATCGTGATGTTAGAAGGTTGAGAAATAACTAAGTCATTTCAGTCATGGTTTTTTGGAGGAGTCAGTTATTCAGGAAGCTACTTGGGAAGCATAAGCAGCCATAAAGTCCAAGTATCCTCACATCTTTCCTTCCAAGTCTGTTCCAGCTTGAGGTAATAGTTCCTCTTCAGTTTTTCAATCATTCATACGCAATTCAGTCTTCGTATTATTTCTTTTAGTTTCTACTTGCATTTTCAGTGTATTTGCATGTTCAGAATTCAGATTAGTCAAAAATAAATTTCTAGTACTTAGTGGTAGGAATTGCAGATCCTCCCCTCCATACTTATCTAATTTAGTTTTCATTCGTGGACGAATAATCCTGGGGAGGAGATAATGTAACACCCAGTATCCAAAATAGACCAAAAATGCAGATTTTTAGAAGTTATAGGTACGAACATACTGTTGACTTACGGTTCGTCAGTCAGCTCCCTCAATGGGCCAGTCAAATTTTAGTCATCAGTCGTGAACAAAGGTCGATAGTACGGACCGTCAGTCAACTCCAATTTTGGGTTGGTCAACTTTCAGTCCTCAGTGGTGAACGACGGTCGACCAGTACGGACCGTCAGTTGACTAACGTTCTGTCAGTCGACTTATGGTCCATTAGTTAGATACATCGATGGGCCAGCCAACTTTCAGTCCTCATTCTTGAAAGATGGTTCACCAGTACGGACCGTCAGTCAACTTACAGTCCATCAGTAAACTTAATCAGTGATACCAACAACTTTTACGTCAGGGTTTTTTTGGTCTCTTCCTTATTTGTTTGGCCCCTAAGTTACATCGTTTAGACCCTAAATCATGAGGTTTCTGTCAATTTAAGCCTAGAAACATAACTATTACTTACCTAAGTTAAGTCATTATTCAAAATATAGAAACTTAGAATCAAGAGAGGAGAGAAAAGGTCAAGAACCCTATTTCAAGAATACAACAAGGTTCCATTAGATCCATCCCCAAAGTCTACAGATTTCTATATGGAATTCGTCACCGTGTATGTGGAATTTCCTTAGTGGGTTTCTGTAACCCATTAGGTCTCTAGGATTCAGTCAGTTTCTTGATTCCTTTATTATGAATAGACCTAGGGTTTGTAAAATTGCAGTAGATCATCATGAATTACTTATGTTTATGTTCAAAATAAGATTATAATGGTATTAGTCAATTTATCTCATGAGGTTCAAAGCAATAGATTTGTATTTCATTAGATCTTGAACTACACATGCTAGGTCAGATATGTGAGTTATTCAGTTATATATGCCTCAGTCATTAATGCATCGTTACCAGATTAATTATTGCATTCTAAGTTTGAATGTTTTGTTTTAAGCTATGCAATATTACAGAAACTCATTCATAACATGTTAACCACTTATTTTATTGTGAGTAGCGTAATACCCATTTGAACTAGGGTTCAGCATACCCGAATAGTCCTAGACCTACTACCCACGTAGGTTGTAAGTCCCCTTTGTGGGAATCAATTTAGTGATCACTCTAGCATGTATCTATACCTTTGGCAGGGTATGTTGGGTCCTCTCGAAGGGGCATATACATCATACTCCACATTTATCTCATGTGGTTTAATTGTCGATTATTAGTATCTTTCATAGTTCAATCAGCCTCTATTGCATTGAACATATTTACAATTCAGTCTGTATTCAGTCTTAGCATGTTATGAATTTGGTCAGTGTATCCAGTTAGCTTATCCAGTATATCATGTTCAGAACATTACTTGCTTTTGTTCTTGTTCAATTATGTATTGTTTCAACTTTATTATAGTATTCATGCTTAGTACCTTTCAAGTACTAATTCATACGTGAGCTACATCTTCTCGTGATGTAGGTCCTGGTTCTCAACATCCAGATTACGCATAGTTCGGTTTTGGATCTCTAGTTCAGTAGAGACAGTAATGATTCCTCATTCACCAAGAACACTAGTCATGAGTTTCTTATCAACACTTTTAGACATTTAGTTTCAATTTTTCTAGATCTAGTTGGGGCATGTCCCAACATTTTTAGTTCGTTAGAGGCTTTTTCAGACATAGTTATATTCTTCTTAGTATTGAGTTTGTATCTTCTTTGTATTAAACTTATCAATATTTCATTTATTTAAATTATAGTATTTGGATATTACCCGTCCTTTTAATTTATTTATAATTTAGTTTTCGTATCAGTTTATTATCTCTAGTATGTTCATGATCATGCCAGTAGGATTGGCTTGGGATCATTTGTGGTCCTAGGTCCCGTTTTTGCATCTAGGGGGTAGCCTCGGGGCGTGAAAGCTAACTATAACATCCATAAAACAGTAAAAACTCCAGAAAATGGATGTGAAAAATGCAATTTTACACGGTGCACTACATGAGATTAAATACATGAAAACTCATCCCAGGTACAACAAAGATCAACTTTATATGTTTTTTCGTCATTGGATATTTCTTTATGGTCTCAAGCAGGCACCATGTGCAAGGTTTGAAAAGTTTTGATCTATAACCATAAATGCTGAATTTACTCAATTTGTTTCTTATTATTCATTATTTATCCGGCACTGCAATACTAGCATGACAATTTTACTATTGTGTGTGGATGATATGATTATAACAGGAAATGATGAGAACATAATTGTAATACTCAAGGGTCTTCTTAACGTAACTTTTAAAATGAAGGAACTTGGAAGGTTAACATATTTTTTTGGGTTGGAAGTTCAATATTTGTAGGATGGAATCATGCCAAGACAAAGGAAGTACGCAGAGGATCTTGTCACACAGGTATGTCTAAGTGATCAGAATGTAGCTCACACATAAATGGAGATCAATGTGAACTATAAAAATGATGATGGTGACCCTCTTGCAGAGCTAACAATGTACCGGACGCTCATTGATTGTCTCATTTATTTGACAATAACAAGACCTGACATCTCCTATCCAGTTCAAGTCTTGAGCCAATTTGTTACAAATCCTTGTCAGCATCATTTTTCCGCCCTCCTCTCAATCATTCACTATATTCGGAGTACAATTAATCGAGGTCTATTATTTCATTCAACGTCATCTCTATGAGAGGATGGTGTATGTTAATCGAATACTCAATTGTCTAATACAAGGGCAAGAAACAACCAAGAATTTAAAAATCATCAACAGAGGCAAAATATAGTTCAGTGTCAGTTACATGCTTTGAAAATTGTGTGGATGCTTTCATTCATAGACAAACTTTATATCTATGTTGATGGATCCAATACATTACATGTTGAAAATACTAGTGCACTACTTATAGGAAAAAATATGATACACCATGAGAATACAAGGCACATTGAAGTGGACTGCCATTATATTCAAGATATTATGGTTGATCAAGTCATTAGTCTGCGACATATCATGTCGCATCATCAATTGGAAGGCTAGTTTACAAAAGCGATGATAAGGAGCAGACACCATCTCCTATTATCCGAATTAATGTTTATTGATAAGTAGCATAAATTTTAGATGGGATGTTGAGCATATTATTTTAGATACCATATAAAATCTCAAATGATTCCAAATTATTTGTTATATGATTCCAAATATCTGATATAATTCGAAAAGATCCAGGACATTTTTCTATTTTAACTAAGCACCATAATACCATTCATATTGTGCAAGATATGATATGCTATTGTTGTAGAATCATGCTTGTACCTTTGTATATAAAGAGTGGATAGTTTATCAAATGTAAAGCATAGAAATGCTAAATAGTTCTCAACTCATTTTGGTCTTTGATTTATCAATATCAGATAGTGTTGTTAGCGCTAAAACAGTGCTTCTTCAATCAGAATATTGCCTCTTAAAATCCCATATTATTGATAATATAAAAAGTTCATGCAAAATAATGATTGGTATTCACTTCACTTTCTCTCTGATCTCCTTTTCCTTTCCGTTTTTCAATTTAAGTTTTCTCTTTAATGGACTTAATTTTTTGCAGATCTGATTTCTTAGCTTTTGAAGGTAACATATAATGATTCGGTGGGTCATTTTTTAAAATTTATTAAACTTACAATTTTACCCCTCCTAATATCAATATCCTGTTATTTCTGATTGAGTTTTAAAATTTGAGAATTTTGTAGGTTCTGATTTTGAAAGGTTAAAGTTTCCTAAAAGTGGTTTTTTATGTATTTTAGAGTTTCGAGTGTGAAAATGGAACTATTTTGATTTCATTAGTCTCTGAATTTGGAATATGATCTCTGAGAGTATTCAGTTTTAGATTCAGAGTCTCCTTTAGGATTTGAAGTCCTAAGTTGAACAATTATGAAAATTTACATTTAGGGTTGACTTTGGTTAATATTTGAGATCTAGATGCTCTAATCGTACTTGTAAGAGATCTGTTGGATTCATGGGATGATTTTTCAGAGGTCCCAAGATTGATTTAGTCTTTTTACGCATTATATTATTTTCTTGTGACTTCTACAAGTTTTGAGTCAAGGATACCTCAGATTATTGTTTCCATAGTTCCATTAAGTTTGAAAAATCATTCAAAATTGATTTGCATATATGATTTGTGTGTACCGGGTTCCAAAACAATCTCGGGGGTCCTTCCGGCGTTTTGAGTGTTGGCTGATTTTCTGAGTGAAGGCCAAACTTTAACCGGGCACACTTAGGCGAACTAAGGCTCACTTTAGCGATGGTCGCTCTAGCGGAGCTTTGTTCGCAAAAGTGAAAGCCCTAATTTTTATGGGGTTCACTTCAGGGAATCTGATTTCTTTTAACCAACATAAGGCAGGGGCTCATGCCTGCAAATTTTGGGGTTTTTGCACTATTTCCCAGTTTGGGCTTGGTAAAACTCTTAGAGATGATTTTACAGAGATTTCTTGCGCTAAATGTTCTGTGTAAGATTTGGAACCCTAAAGTTATTTTCCCCTTAATTTATTTCAGGATTTTAACATTAAAACTTGGGATTTTTATTGGAAAGGCATAGTTTTTAAAGAAGCAAGTTCTAAGCTAAAAAGGAGGTTGTGAACGAATTTTAATTCCATATTTGAAATGCATTCACCAATGAGTTTCAAATTTCTTGGGACTATTTTCAATTAATGTTTTTTTGAATTGGATTTTGGAGTTTATAGACTATTTTTAATACCATATGATATAGGTATTGTTGTTTCCAGAACCATGTGATATTTATTTGATTGAAATAGATTGTGTGGCTTTGTTTTTTTTTAGGGGAAGATCCAAGTCTTTTATTGACTAGTTGGTTGAATTAAGGCAAGTGTTCTCCTAAACCTTGTAAATCTAACAGAATTGTGTATTTCCCTTCATTATGTGTGTTGGGGAGTAATAGGAATAAGGTGGTCATTTTATTGTTCCACTTGATTAATCTTATTTGTAATAAAGGGGGTTAATTAAAAAACATGTTGATCATGATGCTTTGTGAAATTCCTTATTGTGGTCCTCTTTGATTGTTTGATGAGATGAGTTGATTACATGAAAGATGACTAGAATTTCTTGAATTGTTGTCTCTTCCTTAAGGTTTGAAATTGCTTATTTAAATTGATTTTTTATACTGCAATGAGACATGTGAAATTATCAAAAAGGAAATTGATTTGGCTATTGACATGATATAAAGACAAAGAAAAATGGTTCCGGTTAGTCAAATGATATATAGCCGAAAAGAAATGGTTACGACTAGTGATATGACATAAAGACGAAGGGAAAAGGTTCCACTAGTGAAATGATATAAAGCTGGTGGGAAATGATACCGTCTAGTAATATGGTTCCAAAGAAATATGGTTCATAAAAGAGTTGACTATTGTGATTTGATGCATATTGAAACTTGTGATTGATCTAGTTGTTTCTGGTGGTTCATCTACTTGTGTGTTGTGATTGACATACTTGTACGTGTTGGTTTTAGAACCGTGAATATTGGCATATGTGATTAATCCTTATTATTTGTGTATTTTGAAATATTTCTTTTGGATTGATATTTATGTAGGTTGTAGTTTGAGGAGGTATGGTTAGGATAATACGAGTGTTCAATTTCTAGTTGGTTTGCCTGTGACACCCTAAAAATGAACTAAGGTAACTATAGCCTCACATGTGTCTAAAAAGGTTAATAACATGTTAATAAAGTTTTTTATGACATGTACAATTTATTTGAAGTGGTTTGGAGGTCAAACGTCCAAGAACGTCTAAGATGTTCGAAAGTTAGCCTTGAAAAGTGCTAGTGCATTCTATTGTGACTTGGTATGTTTTATGTGTTGTTTGGTGCTCAAATTGAAAGGAAAGGACCCTAAAATGTATACAAGTATATTTAGGGTTGAAATATCCTGTCACGACTCCTCAAGGACTGCTCAAGGGGTCCTTGAGGAGGAACCGACCTTGGGCCAGCAAGCTGCCCAAGGCAACAGTTTGTTGTTCCTTGGTGAAATAGGTCTGAGTCGCGGACTAGGTCCTCCATAGCCAAAAATGTTTGGTACGCGTCGCGGACACAACACAGATTCTACTAACCCAAGAAATAATTCAAAAAATCATGTGGGAACAACTCCACGTCGCGAACTTGTTCCCCGACGAAGATTCCGAAAATGAAAGTTAAGTTTTCCATGTCTAAAACACCAAATAATTATGGGGGTGTTTTGATAAATTTTGGTGAAGGTTATAAAAAATTTTAATACCTATTTAACCCCTTTTCCAAGTGAAAAACCCAACACCCAATAAGAAAATCAAAACCCCAAGACTCTCTTCACTTCCAAATTCTCTTAAACCTCCATTGAAGACCAAAACTCAAGTTCAAGCTACGGGCTGGATTCCTATGGTTTCTTCTCCAATTTTTCATGGGTCTTCAATCAATAAGGTATGATAATCATTTATCCTTAGTTAATCATTCATCTAAGGAGTTCAATCAATGATTTTCAAAAGTGATTCAAATATCAAAATTCCCAATTTTCAATCTAGCCATGAGTTCATTATCAAATTGATTTCAAAGTCATTCTAACGATGGATTTATGTTTAATTGTTGTTTTAATTATGAATTTTAAGCCAATTTTATGAAGAACCCATGATCCTCCTAATTTCTCAAATTAGTCTTTAATGTGGTTTTTCTGATCTTGAATTGATGATGATCCAATTATGATTTGATTATATTATCTTAATCATTCCTAATGTTATAAATGCCAGTTGATATTGGATTGTTGGGAATTGATCAATGATGATCATATCTTCAAGATTTGGTAAGTTGACCTATTTTTTCTAATTAGCATAGAATGTATATTGAATTGTGTTAATTAGTATGGTCCACTTATGGTGGCGGTGTCTACATTCTTGTAGTACTCCCATATATTTGATCATGGCCTTGAAGGAAATTATTTTTATGTGAAAGGTGGTTATGAATATTACAAATATGAAGATTTTGTTTAGTCATCCGCTCTAGTATCATGATCTAGGGGTGTTGATGATGT
The DNA here is from genome assembly GCF_036512215.1 of Solanum lycopersicum. Classification (NCBI taxonomy): domain Eukaryota; kingdom Viridiplantae; phylum Streptophyta; class Magnoliopsida; order Solanales; family Solanaceae; genus Solanum; species Solanum lycopersicum. Next base: position 37,492,897 of record NC_090807.1, on the reverse strand, counting down.
TATGTACATGTGATTAATATGTTGGGGTTAGGTAAGGTCTACATGGCTAGGTGTGATGAATACTCTTGTAGCGTGACTTCTAACTATATGAACCCTATATGAATGTGTGATCATAGTATGCTAGGAGTATCCTATAATTCTAACGTTACATATGTTGTTGTCTCCTATGATGTAATGTGAGTGTGTGTAGTCTATAGTCCCTAAAACTCTATATGTGTATGCCTTGAGACTTGAGGGATGTTGTACATGTGTTGTGATCTTTAGAGAATGGTCTTCTCAATACTATGTGATAGCTATTAGATCATGTTGACCAATGTACACACATACACTTCATGCATATCTATGAGTAGGATAGATTCTTGATGACTAAGGAACAGATAGTTCTCCTATGAACCATTACCTATTAGTATGCATGTAAAATATATGATTAATGAAGTTATGAGCATGTGTGCCTAAAGGTGTTTATGTGGAGGTATATCTCACATATATGTACACACACATGAATGTATGAATGAAGTATGTTAATGGCAGTCTAATGAAAAAGTAAGTCTCTTGAAAGGTATTACTCAATTGTACTCTAGACTAGACTACAATATGATTATGATATGCTTATGTAAAAGGAAATTCTCACATAATGTAGGTTTTACGATGAAAGGACATTCTCATCCTAGATACCCTTGAGCTATATGATGTATGAGGGAGCAAGTCCCTAAGGCCTAATGTTTAGGAAATAATATTATCTAAAGGCTTAATGGTGTTTAAAAAGGGAGTTGAAGCTTAGAACTGAGTGAACATGCAAAATGGGAGTGAGAGCTTCACGTCTAGCAAGTCCGACTTTCCACAAAAGAACCTTCACATTTAGTAAGTTTGGGTTCCCAACATAGATGTTGTCTCATGAGATGGAAACCTCCACATCTAGTAGGTCAAGGTTCCTAGAAGCAATCTCCTTTTTCCATCACTATGTGCCCCCAGAGGTTTTAGCTTAGTGGATCCACTAGAATAGAGATTTTGTATGATGGTCCTACCTTGGCAACTAATACCCTCTCTTTTGGTGTGAGAGTCAAACATCAGATTCAATATAGATCACATGGTTTGTGTCACATATGGCTATGTCTCAAAAAAGTCATGAAATGAACTAAGATAAGAATATGAATTCTAATCAAATGCCTTGAGAAGTGTACTTAGAATAGGGGGAACACAAACCCTACATATGTCTTGAACTAGATGACTTCATGAAAGGGTAGGATTTGAGCCTCCTATGTAGTAAAAGACATATGCTATGTATGAATTCTTTGAATAAATGTTAAGTGACTGTGTTATGTAAAGACATGAATTGTGACTATGCATGTGAATTACACCTGTGGCTTCTAAATGAGTTTACTTACTATATGTGGGGGTATGGGACTCCATGGGTACATTACACAAGTAAGCTTGTGAAGGGGTTATGTGGGTGGTTTACCTATGGTATGAACTAAATGAGTAATGACTAAGGTTGTAGTAAAGGAATGAGTTCTTATATGATGCTATGAAGTATGTGTCTTAATTCTTGTTATTAATTAACATGTGATGACTTGTTAAGGATGGTACACCTAGTCTAGGGTGACTTCTTAGGTACACTTAATGGAAGTAGTATTATTGTATGATGCCTACACGCTGCACTAGTGTGACGTAGGAGTTGTCTTAGGTGATGGTCCTTAAGTGAAGTTAATGTCCATGAGGTGCTTAAGACTTATAAATTTATGTGGTTTTATTATGAATCATATTATGAAAGGCTATTGTAAGGCGACCTCAAGGTTATAAATTGTACTAAGTACACTTCAAGTTACTTAAGGAAAGAAGTAAGAAAGAAAGAGAAGTAATGTATTATATGTGTTGAATATGCCACAAAGTATGATAAATTACTTTAGGTGTTATTATGAATAGTATCCATGTCTACTTTATGTATTTGAACTATGTTGTAGTTATTGTGCCAACGTTCATGAAGTTTACTAAAAAGACATGATGCCTTATTTATAACTAAATGTTCTCTTTAAATGCATGTTTTTGCGTGGTTGTCATACTTAGTACATTCTTGTACTAATACCATTATTCTTCATATTTTTACAAAAAGTATAGGTGGTGATGGCTAGATGATGTCTCATAAGTGAAGATTTTGCACAGATCTCCCAAGTTCAAGGAAAAGGGATCCTTATGACTCAAGGATTTTCCTACGTCAAGTTCTTACTCAAAATATTTAATAACTTAGATATTATACTATGTTGTTAAGGGTCGTGTCCCTGTTCTATTCTATTGATGTTCAGTTCTAAGATGGTAAAAGAGACTTAGAGTCTAACTATGTATTATGATATTTTATATAGATATGAAGTGATGTTCTAGCATATGATGTTCTATAAGAAGTTTTAAATTTCCCGCTATTTTTATGTTTATGAGATGAATAATATCTAAGGTCTTGTATACGACCTCCAAGAGTTCGAACACACCGTGTGACGATTTGAGGATGTCATAACTTCTAAGTCATACCCTTGGGTTGTCACATTGCCTCGTTCAATAGGTCGCCTTATGAGCATTATGTTTGTTGGTACTCACTCCTTGATAATACACTTATGTATATTCCAAGATCGGTGCCGTGTGTTTGCTCTTCTTCAACTATTTCTAAGGCATGTCAAAGGACTATCTAAAGGTAGTTGTTTGTAATCCCGGTGGACCCTTCGTTCTATTTAAGAAACAAAGAAATTGAGAAATGTAATTATCTTTAAATTGTGCACTTAATGTATTAGTAGCTTGTACACATGACAACAAGATTTTTGGATCATAATAGAATAAAAAAAATTTGGCATTTCTTTTATTTCATTAGGTTGAGGTAGACTTATCTTGGTCGTAATAGGAAAGTGTCATCACGTCTATTTTTGGTAAGGTGGGGCTTCTGGTAAGGGTACTATAGCTCCATAGAGTAGAGGCTGGGGCACTACTCAAACTGTAGGTGGAAGAGAGGAATAATATTATGTAATTTAAGTGAGCCCTGAGGCTAAGGTTCTAATGTTGTGGTCATAGGTATCGTCCTAATTTACCATCGATCAACTTCTATATTGTTAGATCTAGTGTCTTATTTTTGTATTGTCTACTCATTTTGCTGCTGGATTTGACATGATTATAGTGAGCATATGCCTATTCATGTTTCTACACTAGTGGGTGGGTTCTTTGTGGTGGATCGAGTGTAACGATCTTGTCTTTATTATTTTTATGGATATGATACTTGGATAGACTTGATTATTCATTATATGGTAGAATTTGATATTACTTTAGGTATTGATTGACTCTCTCCCATCATTTTGTTCTTGATTTTTTTGTTAAGACTGTTACTTTAGCTATGTCGGATGTCCCAAGAGTTAAGTAGACACGTGGTAGTGATTCTTACCCTAGAAAATTTATCTCCTCAATTCGAGCTCAGAGATGGTTGATAAAGGGTGTTTGTCCTATTTGTCTTTCATCAGAGATACTAGTGTTGAGCCACCTTCCATGGATTTTGTGCCTTGGTTTAAGAGTTTTCAAATGTGTTTCCTACTAACTTCCATGTGTTCATCGATAAAGGGATATTGATTTGTTATTTACTAGGATGTGAGCACCAAGACCATCTATATCTTACCTGATTACATGGATCTAGAAGAATTGTGGGAAATTAATGACTAAGACTTGTTCAGTAAAGGGTTCTCGTTGTACTGTTTGTTTATGTGGTGCTCTTATTCTTTTTGTTTGAAATAAGGATGGTACCATGAGGATCTGTATCAACTACAAGTAGTTGAAAAATGTTATAGTGAAGAGCAAGTATCCTCTTCCTCGTATTGATGATTTATTTGATCAACTTCAGGAAGCATCTTTGTTTTTTAACATTGAATGGATGTCCAGTTATTATTAGTTGAAGATTAGGGCATCGGATATCTTTATGACAACTTTCATGACTCGTTATGGGCATTATAACTTTATTGTGATGTCTCTTAGTTTGACTAATGCCCATACATCGTTCATGGAGTTGATGAACGGGTTGTTACAACCTTGTCAAGATTCATTTGTGATAGTTTTCATTGATGACATATTTTTATAGTCTAAGAGAAATAAGGAATATCATTGAGATTTGAGAATTATGCTTCGGATATTGAAGGAATAGATGAATATGCCAAGATCTTGAGTGCGAGTTTTGGCTTGATTTTGTAGCTTTTTGGGGACATGTGATGTTAGAAGAGGGTATTCAAGTGGATTCAACCAAGATTGAGGCATGTAAAGGTTGGACCAGGCCTACATTGGTTATAGAGATTTGAAGTTTTTTGGGACCTGCAGGTTAATACAGAAGATTTGTTCAGACCTTCTCCACTATTGCATCTCCATTTACCAAATTGACTCGACATTGTAAGAACTTTTAGTGGTATGAAAAGCATGAAGAGAGATTTCAAGAGCTCAAAACCTTGTGGACTTTTGCTCTTATTTTGACTTTACCTGAGGAGGGTGTAGAGTCCATTGTTTTTTATGATGCTTAGCTTCTAGAATCGGGTTGGGTGGTACTCTAATGCAAAATGGGAAGGTGATCTCCTATGCTTCTAGACAGCTAAAGACCAATGAAAAGAATTATGTTACTCATAATTTAGAGTTAGAATCTATAGTATTTGTGCTTAAGCTATGGTAAAATTATCTATGTGGGGTAAATTGTGAGGTCTTTACTAACAACAAGAGTCTTCAATATATCTTCAGTGAGAGGGATCTAAAATTGAGGCAGCTTACATAGCTTAAACAACTAAATTACTATGATATTGCCATGTTATATAATCTCGGAAACCCCAATGTGGTGGTCAATGCTTTGAGTAAGAAGACTTTTAGCATTGGTAGTCTTGTCACTATCACTTTTGAGGAATTCCCATTTGCTAGATATTTTCAAATATTAGCGTACAATTTTTTTCGGTTACATATGTCTATGATGATTGGTGGTTTGATTGCTTTTCTAGAGGCCCATTCTTCCTTAGTTAAGCAGATTTATGAGCGCCAATTTTATGATGAGAAGTTGTATATCATTCAAGGAAACATGATGAGAAGGGAAGTAAAAGAGGTTGTTCTTAATTCTGATGGTGTCTTGATGATTGGAGGCACGAGTTTTGTACCCAAGATACGGAGCAGCAAATATGTATCATGATCTGAGACATCATTACTAGAAGTGTGGCTTGAACAAGGACATTGCAAATTTTGTTTCTAGGTGTTTGTATTGTGAATCAATCATGTATTAGCACCAGCATCCTAGAGGTATATATTAGAGGATGTCTATTCCTACTTGGAAGTGGGAACGAATCGCTATGGATTATTTTATGGGTTTTCCTAAAACAATGGGTGGTTATATTTCCATTCGAGTGGTTATGTACATGGTAACCAAGTCCACCTATTTCATCCCAATTTGGAAGAGATATACAATGAAGAAGCTAGTTGAGTGTTATATTAGTCAAATTGTGCAACAATATGAAGTCTAAATTTCTATATTCTCTAATTGAGGTTCTTTGTTCACTTTTAATTTATGGAAGGCATTAAAACATGGTTTGGGTAGTAGATTAGATATGAGTACATCTTTTCACCCTTTTAGATTCAGTGTATGTTTGAGTATTTGAAGTACAAAGTTGAAAAATATGTAAATTTTAGACTTTGAGTATACATTGGTTAATATTTGGACTTTGAATGTTTGGATCGAAATTTCTTGATGGGGGGTGATTTTAGAAGTATGTGACGTCCAATTTGATTTTTCATCGGTCCCAAGCTTTATTTAAGTTTCTTTGGGTTATATTCCTTTCTTCTGACTTCCACAGGTTTCAAGTCAAGAAGACCTTAGATTTGGTTTGATGATTGCATAGAGTTTGAAGCGTTGAGTATAGTTGATCTTTATATATGATTTGTGTGTCAAGATTCCGAATGAATCCAAAGGATCCTTTCAATATTTTGAGTGTTAACTAATTTTCTGGTGCCTATATTATATGTACTATTACTTTTCCTATAGGCGTTCCACTTTAGTGACCCTCGCTTTAGCTAAGGTATGATCACTAAAGCGAAGGCCGAACTTTTGCGGGGTTCGCATTTGCGTAAGTGACATCTTAGGTAGTTTTATGATTGCAAATTTTGGGGTTTTCACCCCGTTTTCAATTTCTGATCTTAGTAAAACCCTTGTAGGTGATTTTTAAGAATTTCTTAAGCTAAATCTTTTGGGTAATCTTTGGTGTCTTAAAACTTCATTTCTCCTCGATTATTTATGTATTTTAACATAAAAATTTGGGATTTTGATTGGCAAATGACAACGGTTTTTCAAGAACTCAACTTCTAAACTAAACTAGAGATTGCGAATAGATTTCATTTTTTAGAATGGTTTTCACTCGTGAGTTCCAAATACCTTGGGGTTTTCAGATTCAAACCTCATTCTCAGCATTGGGTTTCTGAGTTTTTTTACCCATTGTTCAAAGTATATGACATAGGTATTGTTGTTTTCAGAATTTTATTGTGGTTACTTGTTTTAAATAGATTGTGTAAATTTGGACATTATTCGGAAGGGGAAGATTAAACTCTTTGATAGACTAGTTGATTGAATTAAGACAAGTGATCTACTAAACCTTGTCAATCTAGTAAAATTATGTATTTTCCTTCATTGTGTGTGTTGGGAGTAACGGGAATGGGGTGATAAGTTTATTATTACACTTGATTGATTTAACGAATAAAAAGGGATTAAAGAAAAGGCAACGGGTTGATAATGATGCTTTGTGAATTACCTTGTTGTGGCTCTAGTTGATTCATTGATGAGACACTTCGGTGGCATGAAAGTGGACTTGAATTGTTATATCTTTCTTAGGTTGTGAAATTGCTTACTTACATTTATTATTGTACATCACTATGAGACATATTAAATAATGCCAAAGGGAAATTTGTTTGGCTATTGACATGATATAAAGACGAAGGGAAATGATTGTTGTTAGTGAAATGATATAAGTTGAAGAGAAATGGTTTCGGCAAGCGAGATGATATAAAGTCGAAGGGAAATTGTTCTGGCTAGTGAATTGATATATAACCAATAGAAAATGATTCATTCTAGTGATATTATGTCGAAGGAAAATGGTTTTGGCAGGATATGACTACTGTGATGCATTTTGATACTTGTAATTGATCTACTTGTCATTTTTATATTGATCTACTTGTCACTTATGATTTACATACTTGATATGTGTTGGTTGTTAAATCGTGACTATTGAACAATGTGGTCAATCCTTGTGAGTTGTGTATGGTGATATTGTTAGGTTGAATTGATTTTTATGCAGGTTGTAGTTTGAGAATGTGCGGTAGGGATGAAAGTAGTATTTGTTTTCTAGCAAATTGTCCTTGTTTATTAGGTTGCTTTATTGTACCATGTTTGTTGGTACTTACTCCTTGTTTGTACACGTGTATACCTTTTGAGCCCAGTACCCTCTGATTGCTCTTCTTCTCCTCTTTCTAAGGCTTGTCAAATGATTGTTGACAGGTAGTCGCTTATCATCCGGAAGACCCTCTTGTTTCTTATTTTATGATTTATTCTGTTTGAGAAAAAAAGACATTGAGACTAGTAGTTATCTTTAAATTCTGCACTTTATGTATTAACGACTTGTACTCGCGACAACGAGGTTCTGGGTTACAATAGAAAAAAAAGGTTTTTCACTTTCATCTTATTTTATATTCCCGCATTTTTTTGTTTTATTGAGTTGAGGCTAACTTGTCTTGGTGAGAATAAATAAGTGTCATCATGTCCATTTTTGGGTCGTGACATGACATCACTTGCTTTGTATGGATAGTTTTGGGGGCTTTGTTTATTGAAAAACATACCCAATTAAGCAAACATATACTACTTAATTATTTACTATACCTATAGTTGTTTAGAATTACCAGTCGTCACTAACCTTTCATTCGATTTATGTGGGACCACTTTTGGATTTGTATACCGAACATATGCTACCATATTTTTTTTCTTTTTCCCATTTTTACAAAGTAAACTTTATCTCCTCCTAATCTTTTTTACTGATTTTTCTCCAAAATTCATGTGAACTAGATTGGAGAATGTGTCAGTGTACCTTATTACTCAACACTAACTAATAAATTGAAGTAGTTAGTGATTGTTGAAGAGTAAGCTAATTATCATGTTAAGTGAGTAATCAGGATTATTAGAATCACTTTGTTTGAAAGTTAGTTCGGAAACGTCAGTTGTAATGTACTAAGCTATGTATATATGCAACACATTATGTTTAATTACTAATCAATGAAAAATATATTCTTTTCTTCTAATTTTCTGTGGATTTCTATACATTATTGGTACATATATTCATACAATTCCAGTAACTTAACATGGTATCACAGCAAAACCGGTGCAAATCGAGGGAATCATTCGCATGTTGTAATGAATTCGTGTGATTTTATACATGTTCTTGCTTCATTTTAGCTTTATTCTACAATTTTTAGCTTGTAATCGTGCCTGATTCAAGATCCATTGGTGACAATATTTCCGTGAATAATGCAAGCACTGGCGAGTATCTGTTATTCTTACAATAACTTATATTTATGAAGTTAATGAACAGAAACAAAAACAAAAATAAGATGAAGCAGAAAATAATATAGAATACAAGAATTAATTCGAGTCCACAGAAACTACTATGTTTCCTTAAGAAATTTAATCCCCTCATTGTACCCAAGGTTATGGATTAATTTCTCCCAAGATAAAACGGATTAAACCTGTTAAAGAAATAGCGGTACCTCAAACTTCTTTAACTTCAACGAACTTAAGAACAGCAACAAGTCACACAGACTCAGTAGATCGACACTTTGATTTTATTTGAGAGAAAAATAAATGCAGAGAAAGAAAAATTTTCAGTGATTAAAAAATCAAAAATTGACTTCCTTTTATAGCCATTTTCAGCAAGGAACATGTCTGTTCAATGAAATTTGTTCAGACCCATTTTATCCAGAAAGTTGTGTCTTTTGGAAAAAATAACAACTTTTTTGAAAAATTGTGTCTGTAAGGAAAATAACTATTTTTTTGGAAAGTAACGACTTTTCGAAAAAGTAACGACTTTTCGCAATGTTATCGTTACCCGCAAATTTATAAGAGATAATATTAAAAGGATTTATTTGATTTAACAAAAATTGATTAAATAAATTTTGTCCAAAAAATTTATCAATCAATCACATCATTTGCCAAATCCAAATCCAAATCCAAAGAAATGACTTTTCATTTCCACTTTGCAAATGACTTTTCATTTTCTCTCCAAAGTAGTTCCCTCACTTTTGATATTCTCTCTTTTCTTTTCACATTCACACTTGCTAAAACCCAACAATCCCTCACATGAATGGGGAAGGCTATTGTTAAAACAAATGCATGAAAAAACTTGTGTGTCTTGTAGGTAAAGGTTAATCGAATCTGGATAAGTAGGTTTCCCTTTAAACTTTCCGTAGTGAACATATATCAGATATACTCGGTCAATCGGTAGATTTGATATCTTTGAACCGTCGATCTTTGGTGTATACCTAGACAACATGTGTCACTCAATCAACCCTTGAACTGTTCTTAGTTCTCATTGTTTTGTTTGTTTCAGCCATGAACACATCTTGGATAGTAAGTTCTTAAAGAACTGGCCTTACAGGATTCTCCTTGAAGCGGCTTACACTTCACACTTACATAGGTGATTTCTAAATGTATTATCCCATAGATACACCATTTGATATTCCCTGTATCAAACTTAGAAACCATTAAAAAGTCCTTATGTCTTTATCCTGGTTTCCAAACATTGTCTCATCATGAGAATGGACCATAAAATAATAATAATATTTTTTTTCTTCGACAATGTTGAACCGTCATCAATGACTTTGTTTTATCTCCTTGAACCTAGATCTTGGGATCTCCAATCTTCTAGGTAGAGTTACCGCCACGATAACTTGTTCTCGGCCATAGTCCCATTCCCGTCTATGATTTCTCAACTCCCTCTCTATTTAGGTCTTTTGTAAGTGGATCCGACACATTATCTTTTGATTTCACATAGTCAATTGTGATAATTCCACTAGAGAGTAGTTGTCTCATAGAGTTATGTCTTCGTCTTATGTGACGAGACTTGCCGTTATACATAATGCTTCCAGCCCTTCCTATTGCAGCTTGACTATTACAATGTATGCATATAGGGGCCATTGGTTTGGGCCAAAATGGAATATCTTCTAAGAAATTTCAGAGCCATTCAGCTTCTTCACCTGCCTTGTCTAAAGCAATGAATTCAGACTCCATTGTAGAGCGAGCTATACATGTTTGTTTGGATGATTTCCAAGATATTGCTCCTCCACCAATAGTAAAAACGTATCCACTTGTGGATTTCGTTTCAGTTGACCCAGTAATCCAATTTGCATCACTATATCCTTCAAGAACGGCTGGATATATGTTGTAATGTAAAGCATAGTTTTGAGTGTCATCTAAGTATCCCAAAACTCTCTTCATTGCTAACCAATGATTATGATTAGGATTACTTGTGTATCGACTCAGTTTACTGATAGCGCAAGCTATGTCTGGTCGTGTACAATTCATGACATACATTAAGCTTCCCAATACGCTAGCATAGTCCAATTGAGACTGACTTTCTCCTTTATTCTTTGCAAGATGAAGATTTACATCAATTGGAGTCTTTGCCCTTTTAAAATTCAAAAATTTAAATTTTTCAAGTATCTTTTGAATATAATGAGTTTGAGACAGTGCTAGACCGTTAGGAGTTTTAAGAATTTTAATTCCTAATATCACATCAGCAACTCCTAAATCTTTCATATCAAACTTACTAGCAAGCATACACTTTGTAGCTTTTATATTAGCAATGTCTTTGCTCATTATAAGCATATCATCTCTATATAGGCATAAAATAACTTCCTGATTTGGAGTATCTTCAATGTAAACACATTTATCACATTCATTGATCTTAAATCCATTTGACAACATGATTTGATCAAACTTTGCATGCCATTGTTTTGTTGCTTGTTTTAGCCCATAAAGTGACTTAATAAGTTTGCACACTTTCTTTTCTTTACCAGGAAATACAAAACCCTCAGGCTGTTCTATGTAAATTTCCTCTTCAAGCTCTCCATTTAAGAAAGCTGTTTTTACATCCATTTGACGAATTTCAAGACCGTATACTGCAGCTAGTGCAACTAACATCCGAATTGATGCAATCCTAGTCACTGGTGAGTATGTGTCAAAATAATCAAGACCTTCTTTTTGTCTAAAACCTTTGACAACAAGTCTTGTTTTATATTTGTCAATAGTTCCATCGTCTTTCATCTTCCTTTTAAAGATCCATTTTGAACCCAAGGGTTTGTTCCCTAGAGAAAGATCAACCAACTCCCAAGTATGATTGCTTAAGATTGATTCAATTTCACTATTAACAGCCTCCTTCCAAGAGGATGAGTCACTAGACAACATTGCTTCCTTGAATGTTTGAGGCTCACTTTCAAGAAAAAATGTTACAAAATCTGATCCAAATGAAGTAGATGTCTTTTGACGTTTACTGCGTCTTGGACTTTCTTCATTTTGTTCATTCTCTTTTGGTTCTTCTCTGGGTTGTTTAGATCCCCCACTAGATGACTCAAGTCTAGTTTTATATGGATTGTATGTTCAAAAAATTCAGCACTATCTAATTCCATTACCGTATTATCATGAATATCCGGATGTTCGGACTTATGAACCAAAAATCGACATGCCTTACTATTTGTCGCATATCCAATTAATACACAATCCACAGTCTTAGGTCCTATTTTTACCCTCTTAGGTATAGGAACTTGGACTTTGGCTAGACACCCCCACACTTTGAAATATTTCAAATTGGGTTTTCTACCTTTCCATTTCTCATATGGAATTACATTTGTCTTTGAGTGAGGCACTCTGTTAAGTATCTGATTTGCTGTAAGGATAGCTTCCCCCCACAAGTTCTGTGGTAAACCTGAACTTATAAGTAATGCATTCATCATTTCTTTTAAAGTTCGATTTTTTCTTTCTGCAATTCCATTAGATTGAGGAGTGTAGGGAGCAGTAGTTTGATGGATTATTCCATTTCTAAACATATTTCTGCAAACGGAGATTCATATTCTCCACCTCTATCACTTCTGATCATTTTGATCTTTTTATCTAACTGATTTTCAACTTCAGTTTTATATTGCCTAAATGCATCTATTGCTTCATCCTTACTATTTAGCAAATAGACATAACAATATCTAGTGCAATCGTCAATAAAAGTTATGAAATACTTTTTCCCACCACGTGATGGTGTTGACTTCATGTCACAAATATCAGTGTGAATCAATTCTAAAGGATTTGAATTCCTTTCAATAGATTTCTAAGAATGCTTAGCATACTTAGATTCAACACAAATTTGACATTTTGATTTATTGCACTCAAACTTTGGCAAAATATTTAAGTTAATCAGTTTTCGCAAGGTTTTGTTATTAACGTGTCCCAAACGTTCATGCCACAAACATTTAGACTCAAGCAAGTAAGAAGAAGCAAAATATTTATTCATGTCAACTGCAATTACATTGAGTTTGAAAAGGTCATCACTGAGGTAGCCTTTTGCTACATACATATAAGTTTTGCTTACTACTACTTTATCAGAAAAAAATACACATTTAAATCCATTCTTGGTCAGAACTGGAATTGAAACTAAATTTTTTCTCAATTCTGGAACATATGAGACCCTATTCAAAGTCACCACCTTGCCTGATGTCATCTTTAATAGGACTTTGCCAGTTCCTTCCACCTTTGCAACAGCGGAATTTGCCATAAACAATTTTTCATCTGTAAGTGCTGGAGTATATGATGAAAATAATTCTTTGTTTGTACAAACATGGCATGAGGCACCAGAACCTATCCACCATTCTCTTGGACTTCCAACCAAGTTACATTCTGAAAGCATTGCACAGAGATCGTCCATTTCTCCTTTGGATTCAGCCAAGTTTGCTTGATCCTTCTTTTTCTTGTCCTTCTTAGGGCCCCGGCATTCATTAGCCCTATGACCATGTTTACCACAATTAAAGCAGTTTCCATTGAATTTCTTTTTAGGAGGATTGCTTTTTTGACCAGATGCTTTCTTTCTTTTCTTTAATTTTTTGGAATCTTCTTCAACAAAATTTACTCCAGATATTGCTGAATTACCACGTGACCTCTTTTCTGCAGCCTTATTATCCTCTTCGATTCTCAACCTTACAATGAGATCTTCAACCGTCATCTCCTTGCGTTTGTGTTTCAAGTAGTTTTTAAAGTCCTTCCACAATGGAGGTAACTTTTCAATAATTGCAGCCACTTGCAAAACATCATTCACAATCAATCATACATTAAAGGTTATATGTGAGTATTAAGGGAAAACTTAATATTTCTAATATAGGCATTAAATAAATTTATACCTTCAGCAAGGAGATCATGGATTATGACCTGCAATTCTTGAACTTGGGTGACGACAGACTTACTGTCTATCATCTTAAAGTCGAGAAATTTTTCTACAATGAATTTCTTCATTCCGGCATCTTCTGTTTTGTACTTCTTTTCTAAAGCATCCCAGTGTTCTTTTGAGGTTTTTTCATTGCTGTACACATTGTACAAATCATCTTGCAGACCACTCAAAATATAATTTTTACACAAAAAATCAGAGTGTGTCCATGCTTCTGTTACCAAGAATCGTTCATCAGCCGGAGTTTCATCTGACATAACAGGAACATTCTCATTGATGAACTTCTGCAGACTCAACGTAGTGAGATAGAGGAACATCTTTTGCTGTCATCTCTTAAAGTCGACTCCAGAAAACTTTGCAGGTTTCTCAGCCGATGCTAAGGCAACATTTGAACGATTATGTGCAACCGTTGTTGTTGCAGCACTTACTGTTTCAGCATTTGTTTGACTTGAATTAGTCTTTTTTTTCTATCACAAATGGCAGATAAATTAACTATTTAAAATACTAATAGTAAAGAACAGATCTTTACACAAACTGTTTCTGATTTAACGATAAAGTTTTTATGTTCTTTTAATCGTTAATCGAATGAATTTTAAAAATTCAAGCAGAGTAGAAAACCATAAAGGTTTTAATCTCCAGAAACCTCAAAGACAGAAACTGGTTAAATTTCTTAAGATTGTTATTCTTACAATAACTTATATTTATGAAGTTAATGAACAGAAACAGAAACAAAAATAAGATGAAGCAGAAAATAATATAGAATACAAGAATTAATCCGATTCCACAGAAACTACTGTATGTCCTTAAGAAATTTAATCCCCTCACTGTACCCAAGGTTATGGATTAATTTCTCCCAAGATAAAACGGATTAAACTTGTTAAAGAAATAGCGGTACCTCAAACTTCTTTAACTTCAACGAACTTAAGAACAGCAACAAGTCACACAGACTCAATCGATCGACACTTTGATTTTATTTGAGAGAAAAATAAATGCAGAGAAAGAAAAATTTTCAGTGATTAAAAAATCAAAAATTGACTTCCTTTTATAGCCATTTTCAGCAAGGAACATGTCTGTTCAGTGAAATCTGTTCAGACACATTTTATCCAGAAAGTTGTGTCTTTTGGAAAAAATAACAGCTTTTTTGAAAAATTGTGTCTGTTAGGAAAATAACTATTTTTTGGAAAGTAACGACTTTTCGAAAAAGTAACGACTTTTCGCAATGTTACTGTTACCCGCAAATTTATAAGAGATAATATTAACAGGATTTATTTGATTTAACAAAAATTGATTAAATAAATTTTGTCCAAAAAATTTATCAATCAATCACATCATTTGCCAAATCCAAATCCAAATCCAAAGAAATGACTTTTCATTTGCACTTTGCAAATGACTTTTCATTTTCTCTCCAAAGTAGTTCCCTCACTTTTGATATTCTCTCTTTTCTTTCCCCATTCACACTTGCTAAAACCCAACAATATCATCATTCTTTCTTTTTGTATCCATCAAATGCTCCTGGCTCTCTTATGATTCCCATTATGGTGACTGAATTTGACAATTATACACTATGGAGCAGAGATGTCAAAGGATAGTTGCAGGTTCCAGTAGAATGGTGTCCCCTAATACTACGGCTATGTACACTTCTAGACAGGCAGGAGAGGAGTTTAACAGGAAATTCATTCTGTGATTTATGTGGCAGGAAAGAACATATAAATGCTGATTGCACCAAGCTGAAGAAATGTGATCATTTCCATCTCAATGGTCATGTGAAGGGAAACTGTTTAGGATAATTGCAAAGGAAATACGAGAGATTATGTAGTAACAGTTTCCATTACTGGTCGTACTCCAATGTTCGATACTAACACAAGAAGAATTGGCATTGTGGACACAAATAATACTTAATTCACTCTATAGACACTTCATTTATTTTTACTTTATTTTCTAGGGTAGAGCTTTTAAAAAAGGAAAGAGTGTGGAGCCATGGGTTTGTTTGGCATTTTGAAACTTGGGGTATATTTGTGAATGTGGGATTAAAGACTAACTTAGTGTTTATAAAACTTAGAAAAATATATATGTTTACCAAATATATTATAATCTCAATATATTTTATTTTATATTATATTGTGATTTTACATGTTAGAATATATATATATATATATATATATATATATATATATATATATATATATATATATATATATAATCTCAATATATTTTATTTTATATTATATTGTGATTTTACATGTTAGAATATATATATATATATATATATATATATATATATATATATATATATATATATATATATATATATTCAAAAAGACACCTTTCTGGGACTGTTCCAACGTTCTTCTTCTCAACTTTTCTTCTTCCCCATACATCGATTCTATCGGTAATCATATCACTACCTCCTGCGTCTCTTCCCTATACACTTCTCCAAACGTTTCAAGAGAAATCATCTCACTTGTTTCTTCTTCCCATATTAACGGTTCTCTTCCACATAAATTTCAACCGTTTCATCGTCCATTAAAAACGATCAATCATTTCATCGTCCTAAACGAAAAATCTTCATCTGTTTCTTCTTCTACGAGTTATAAACTATCATTTTTGGTAAGTTCATTTGAGTTTAATGGTGGTTTTTGTTTATTTTAGGAGTATTTAGTTGTTTATTTTGTTATAGTTATGCAATAACCCATTTTTCTGGATGTTTCTCGGCATGTTCTTGTTTTGGATGCCGTATTTTGTTGTTTATTTTGTTATAGTAGTGTAATAAATTCTTTTTCTAGATTAGTTTTTTTTAAGTTCTTATTTAGGATGTCGTATTTTTTTTTATTTTTTTATGTTAGTTTAATAAACCCTTTTTCTTAATGATTTTATTTCATGTTCTTGTTTAGGATGTCGTATTTGGTTTTTTCTTTTTTTATTAGTGTAATAAACCCTTTTTCTGAATGATTTTATTTCACATTCTTGTTTAGGATGTCGTATTTGGTTTTTTTCTTTTTTATTAGTGTAATAAACCCTTTTTCACGATGATTTTATTTCATGCTCTTTTTTAGGATGTCATATTTGATTTTTTCATTTTGTTATAGTTTAATAAACCCTATTTCTTGATAATTGTCTTCATGTTGTTGTTTAGGATGAATATTTGTGGTCCCTAATGACGTTTTTGTTTGGGATGTCATATGTTGGTTTCTTTAAAAAACTTGTGTCTTTCGTCTGTTGATTTTTTAATTTTTGTTTTTGTTGTGGAGTGTTGTTTTCTCCGTTGTGCAGTGTTTTTCATTGCACTCTTTTGTTAGACTTTGATCTACTTTAGTATTTTAGGTTTACTGTTGTTATGGCTAAAACTAGAGGTGGTTTGGTTGACAATTTTGTTTCTAAGCCTTGTAAAAACAAGAAAAGGAAGGTTGGACCTCAAGTTTCAAGGTAATCAAAAAAGAAAAAAGTTGTTGATTCGAATTTTGATACAATGGATGATTAATACAACTATGAGAAGAGTCTTGATGAGGTTGAGTCCAGTGAGGAGATCAGTGGAGATAGTTGAGATATCGGAGATGAGGATGAGGATTCTCTGTCCTTGCCAACTTGTGCAAGAGAAATCTCTGGTAAGTCCTATAATATCACTACATGTATGGATGAGTTAGGATCTTTTCCATCCAAGATTTATGTGAGAGCAAGAATGACTATGTATGATGATTTTAGAAATGTTTTACTTGAATAAATTGATAGTGACTTTAAAGGTAGTTGTTTGATAATTTAAGGCATATTTCAGAATTTTACAAGTTTAATAGATAGATGGTCCATTACATGTTGTTGCGTCGTATCAATCATGAAAAAAAATAACATGAGATGTGATTTTGTGTGAATGATAAGCCTGCATTTTTTAGCTTAAAAGAGTTTGCATTGATTACGGGTCTGAATTGTGGAGTATAACCCCACAATATAAAAACGAAAAAAGTGCTTGACAAAGATGAGAATTTTTATTATAAAGTAACCAAGAATATGAATATTAATGGTTCTAAGTTATTGAGTTTGATTAAGGATTCTAGATTGAATAAGAAGCAGAAGTTCAAGTGCTCTTTAGTTTGGTTCGTCCACTCAATATCACTTGCCCACGATCGATCTAAGATTGTGGAATAAAACCACATTAAGATGGCCGATAATTTAGAGTTTTTTAAGATTTATCCATGGGGCAAAGAGTGTTTTGACTTAACACTGAAGTATTTGAAGATCAAAGTTAATTTGAAAAAACAATGTGACGTGTACAAGGAAACAGAGAGTGCATCATATGCTTTATATGGCTTTCCCCAGGTGTTTCTGGTAATTTTTATCATTTCTGCAATTGATTAATACTAAACTCTTATATATTTTTGTTCATTTATTTGTCATTTTATTGCTTTTAGGTTTGGATATATGAGGTTTTTCCTCATCTATGTATATATGCAAAGAAGTCAGTGGATTCTCCATTGTCAATTCCCCGATTACTTAGATGGCACACAGCAAAGAGCGATAACATTGTCGAAGGTGATCCATTTAAGTGTACAAAGGTATAAACTTATTTTTCTATATAATTTTTTTTTAATTAGTGAAGGTCTTGTACTAATAAATCTTTTTGTAGGTTGTGCATCCATACCTAGTACCTACTATCCATGAGAAGAACAAAATTATATGGCAACATTAAATCCACATACGGACGAAGTAAAGGACACAATTATTGATGTCTTTAGGGCTAGTTTTAAAGGCGTTACACACCTCACTTCTGCAATTGGTCATGTGGAGTATGAGTATTCAAACGAACACATTCCCAATAAACCTGGGGAGAATTGTATATCAAGTACTTCTAAGGATGGAAGTCATCCCTCAAGCAATCAACGGTGGAAATCATTGCTTTTGTACAAGAGGAAATGAAAAGAAAAAGAAAAACAAAGGTAGATAAATTTATATACTTATTAATCGTTTAATATGATGTATTCGTATTTATGCTTAACCACTGATCTTGCAGTAGATGATGACAACTTTTCATCACCAACAGTGGATGACAACATCATTCCATTAGTCGTAGTGGATGATGATCTTGCAGAAGTTTGTGCATATTTTGTTGTAGAAGTTGATAAAGATGAGAGGAAAGAAGAAGAGAAATAACAAGAGGAGATGATCGAAGAGAACAATAAAGAAAAAGAAGAGGAGAAACAAGAAAAAAATTAAGCAAATGAAGAAGAAGAGAAAAAACAACAGGAGAAGCTAACAGAGAATAAAGAAGAGGAAAAGTGTGAAGAAGACGAATTGGTCACATAAGTGGAAATAGACGTAATGGGTATTCTGATGGAGATAAGTGCTCAGGTTGGTGGTGATTAAGGGCAGTTGTGATTTTTGAGATGGTTATTCCTTGGTCTTTCAAGAAAATTTGTGAAGTAGTTCGATTTTTAGGATAATTGATTTTTGTGATAGTTGGTGTACGTTTTGTGATAGTTGGGTTTTTCCCTGGTTTGAAGACATGTTTTTTTACAAGGTAAAAGTGGTCTATAGTTTTGCTGTTTTTGAAGACAAAAGATGCACATCTAACAGTACATATTATGTTATGAAGGGCTTTTAGATTTCTTATAAATCTATGTCTTAATATACTTGTATGTCGAAATGACAACATTATAAATGACAAATAAAAGATATAATAGTGCAACAAATAGAGATAAATAATTTATTTACTCAGCACTACATTTTTGTTATTCATTTGTGACAATTTTCAAAATCCAAATACAAAAAATAAACTACACAGTATAGCTTTTACGCTTATTTCTTTTTCTTCTGTCAAAGTCAACTTTTTTTTAGTTAATCTCGAGCTATTTCAGAATCTTTTACCAACATTTTCAGGTGATTCCCCAGTTCTTCTTCCTATTTTGAGAAAGTCATTAGCATATCCCTATTTTCTTCGTATTTTCATAGCTTTGTTAATATTCAAATTTGAAAACGTCTTGAAAATTTGATGGGCTACTCGTTGATGATTCATTTTCATGTCACCTAAAAATGGGCATATGCCAAAAGCACCATTAAAGAATTGTCAACTTGGATTTGTATCGGTGTGCGATGTCCTCAACGTAGTTGGTTTACCACAATAACAATGGTACGACTTTTTTACTTTGGATGTTTGAGATGTTTGAGACATTGTAAAAATAGAGGTTTTTGAGTTGTTTATGAGGAAATTGTCTTCCTTGTATACTAAAAAATAAGCAGATGTTACCGTTTAAAAAAGGAATTTGAACTATTATTATTGTTGTGAAATGTGTATATGAAAATATATACTGGTTGTCAAAATATATAAACGTCTCAAACTATCGATGCATATCTATGTGTGTGGTGTTTGTAAGATCAATGAGATTTACATTCTGACATTAGTAAAGTATATTCGGATTTATGTCTATGTTAAAATATTATCCATACCGCAGGTAGTAGAATATCACAATTATATATAGACCAAAATCAAAAGGATTCCTAAAAGGCAGAAATTAATTAATAATAAATTATATTTTTAAAATTTATTCAATTAAATAAGTTCAAATAAGTCATATGATCATGTAAGAGTCCACATAAATTGGTATAGTGATTAGAAATGTATGAGAAAGAGTTGTGGTTATACAATCAACATATACTCACAACATACTTATGTGTTCTTAAACATAGTTTTAAGGATGTTGTCCGTAGGTGGAAATGTTAATGTTAGTGGCAATGCTCACATGGAAGGTAACTACTTCCATCATTAGAAGGATTTTTTTTAAGTGGGTAGTAGACACGGTGGTCTTTGATCACATGATAGAAGATCAAATGCACTTGCTGGATAAAGAATTCCTAGAAAATATAGGTAAAATGCAGTTGCCAGTAGGAGAATCATCAAAAGTTTCATCTTTTAGGAAAATATCATCTAGGAGGAGGCGATATTTTAACAAATCTTTTGTGTGACCCAGACTCCAAGTTTAATCTTATGTCACTCCCACAAATGACAAAAGACATGAATTTTTATGCTATTTGTCCCTCAATAGTTGTGTTTTTTAGGATCTCTCATCTGGGAAAGTGAGAGAGATTGTTAAGGAGGAGGAAGGACTCAACAAGTTATATTTGCTCGCTGGAAACAAGAAGGATGTTTTTGACAAGTGCACTGTAATAATAGACGAGTAAGATAATGTCACTTGGCATCTGAGAATGCGTCATGTAATAATCAAAGTCCTTAAAAAGATACTTATGTTTCATGATATTAAAAAGAATAATTCCTTTACTTTGAACAATTATGAGATAAATCAACTTGCTAGGCAAACCAGGTTGCCTTCCCACATAGTTTAAGAAGGCATATTTCTAGTTTTTAGTATAAATGTGAAACACTTGATGGTATGACATATTTTCTAACAATTGTTGCTTCCGATTGCATACGCAAGTCTATGTGGTCACACAACTAATATAGTGGTCCTAAAAGAGTAGGAATATCAAATCCAAAAGACTTGTCAATTAATTATTTACTAAGTTATACTAATCCTGATTATTTATTCAAGCGTACCAAAAGAACTTACCTTACTAGAATTCAAGAATAAAATATGTATACTGATGATTGGGAAAATTCCAAGTGCCAGCCAACTTAAAATTCATGCATAGTATTTTCTTATGTGGACTTCAATTGATTATGAAATCACTTATTTACAATGTTGAATATATGATCATGGATTCCCGACCTTTAATTGTCTATCACAATTGGGAGTCTAACTAAATTGTTGATCGGTGACAGACTAAACCAATTCAAGAGCACTACTTATAATCCCATATTTTATCCTCTTAATTGTCTCCAGGGTGTTTGGACAATGAAATTATTTCAATGGTGGTCAATCATGAAATACTGTCACGCCCCGAGCTACCCCTCAAATGCAGACACGGAATCTAGGACCACAAGTGATCCCAAGCTAACCCTGCTGGCATATTCAGGAGCATACTAAAGATAATAAACTATTGTGGAAGCTAAAGCATACTTAAAATGAAAAGATGGGGAATACCCATATTCTATAACTGAGATATTTGAAAACAATGAGTTTAATACAAAAGAGATATTAACGCAATACTAAGTTAAATCTAACTATGTCTGAAAATAACCTATAAACTAGACTAGAAATACAGGGACAAGCCCCAGCTAAATCTAGCAAAAACTGAAACTAATTGACTAAAGACTGAAATGAAACTCATGATTGTTGTCCTTGGATAATGAGGACTCACCACTGAATCTGCTGAACTGGAGATCGGGAAATCGATATATGCGCGATCTGGATGCTGAGAAACTGAACCTACATCACGAGAAGATCTAGTGCACATATGCTTCAGTACTTGAAAGGTACTGAGCATGTAGGATAGAGTAAAACTGACATAAAATATAACAGAACAAGCACAAAAACAAGTATAATAATCTGAACGTGATGTGCTGATTTCTGAGATAACTTGATGCAATGACCAACCAATTCATAACATGCTGAAACTGAATACTGAATATACTGATAAATGGTCAATGCAGAGAGTCTGACTGAACTGTGGGAGTTACTAATAACCGATAATAAAACCACATGAGCTAAATGTGGAGTCCGATGTATACGCCCCATCGAGAGAACCCAATATACCCTGTCAAATGTATAAAGGCATACTGGCGTGATCACTAAATTTATTGCCCACAAAGGGGACTTAAAACCTACTTGGCTAGTAGTTCTAGGACTGTTGGGTACGCAAAACCCTAGTCCAACTCGGTATTATGCTACTCCCAATGAATTTTGTAAATTAACTGATTATATCTGAATTTCTGCAAATATTAGATCGCTCGAAACTGAACTTGCAAAATGAGAATGCAACAATTAATCTGGTAATTATGCATTTATAACTGAGGCATGTATATCTGAAGTGTCTAAAATATATGACATAGCATGTGTAATTCAAGAACTAAAGAAATACAAAGCTAGGGTTCTGAAATTTATGCGATAATCTGAGTAATAACATGATAATCTGATTTGGAACATAGATTTAATAAATTCATGAAGTTATATCAAAGTTTTAGAAACCCTAGGTTTAATCATGATAAGAGAATCAAGAACTGACTGAAACAAAGGACCCAATGGGTGAAAGAAACCCACTAGTGAAATCCCACATACCTGTTGATAAAATCCACGGAAAAATACTTAAGTTTCGGGGATGGAACTGCTGGAGCTTGTGGAGTTCTTGAACTAGGGTTCTTGAGATTTTTTCTCCTCTCTTGCTTCTAATTTTATAAGTTTTGATTTAATGATTTGACTTGGATATGTTTTAATTATGTTTCTAGGCTTAAACTGACTAAAATCTGATGATTTAGGGTCAAAACGACGTAACTTAGGGTTTAAACAGAGGGAGAAAGGTCAAAAAGACCCTTGGGAAGGTTGTTGTTGGGCCTCACGATGGCCAGGACTGACGGTGCGTCGTGCGCCCGACGCCCCGTCGTTGGGTCTGTCGTGAGGGCCTGTTCGACAGGCCTTTACTAAAATGGACATAACTTTTTACTCGGAGGTCTTATTTTATCAAGGTTGGTGGCTATGGAAAGATATTAAATTATTTATCTGTGGGTAGGTCATGGAAGACCTAATTCATTTTGTGCTAAGAGATATGATCATTTTAAGTTGACCCAACCGTAGGTCCACCTACGAACCATGTTGGTCATCCATAGCTCTTGTCAAAGAGTGGTTCAAGAGAGTCTTGATTGACGGTCACGGACTACGGACCGTAAGTCCGTCCGTCGTCCAAGACTTAACCAATTTTTTTCTAGGCTAAAAATTTTGGGAGTTTCTGATCCCATCGACGGTTGTGCAGGACGGACCGTGGTTCAGGCTACGGTGCATCGATGCCACCGTTGGTAGCACGTGCAGATTTTTCTGAAAAAACTAATTTTTGGTCTGTTTTGCTTATGGGGTGTTACAAATACTAAATAAAGAACCGAAGAAAAGTTTATACGATAATTAACTTCAATCCATAAAATGCAGTACTAAACAATCATTCATAGGCACAACCCCAAAATAAGGGTCTTTAAGTACTAATGTCTAAGAAAAAAATGAAAAGAACCCTAAAAAGTATAATGACTTTTCCTATGAAAATATTTCCCAAAAATAATTATTCTTATGGACTATTTATGAATGAAGAAATACCTAACAAAATTATTGTTCAAAACAAATTAAGAACCCAAGACCCAAACGAATCGAATTCCGCGTGAACAGTGGTTGTCGCCCACAAAATTGAAGTACTTCATATTTGCCACGTGTCACAGCCTCAAAAGACTACTTTCTTTACTTTTCTAGTGCAGTGACCAAATATATATAAATAAATAAAATATAATATTCAATTTAATCCTTTGAGTTGTCTACTTGATTTACTTGTATAATCTTTTCTTTTAATTTATTTTAGCTTTAAATTTCTTCATCTTCACACTAATTTAATCATACAAATAAAGTATATTGTTAAGCAAAATTCATAAAATTCATGCTCAAAAATGAAAAATGAAAATATTAAATGTAAGATAATAATGATTATATATACATATCTTTGACCTCACATCAACATTGCAAACCTAAACCTTTGCTCATCCTCGAGCAAACACTAAAGTTCATCAATTAGGGATGCCACCACTTTGATTGATACAAAAAATATTTGGAGATATGAAGGGTTGAATATGACGTCATGCGAAAGCTTACAAATTGCAAATCATATGGTTGATAAATAAGATAAGAAAACTTATACTAAAAACATAATACTATTTTATAAAAACTAATATAAAAGAAAAATATTATAAATTGTTGAGACAATAAATCTTCCCAAAAACTAATTTCTTAAATGTCTACATTGTGGAAGTTCTTGTTATTGTGCTATAAGAATAGGGACCTTCATTTTCAATTTATAAATTCTAAACTTTTCTTCTATGGAAAGAATAACTTAAATATGGAAGAAAATTATATTTTCCTTTCAGAAAAGTTAAAACATTTAAGGTAATGTTTTGTCTTTTCTTTTAGAAAAAGTAAAATACAAATAAGGTAATAAAACAAGGGTAAAACCCCCAACAAATCTATCCTTTTGGCTGAATTTTCTTGACAAAATTTGATTCACCTTCTTCTATGCTTGATAAATCTTGTTCATCACAAAATATTCATTATTGTTGCTTACCATGGTTAAAAATAAGGTTTAAGATATATGGGTTAAAATTTATTTAAAATACTTTGTTTTATTTTTACAAATTTTAGCAACATGAATATTGAAAATGTGGTTGAAACTTCTTCTCCACATGTGCCTTGAGAAAATCTTCATTATCATCAAATTTGTTACAAATTGGTTTGAGACCACTTGAGTCTGTCTCCAACTTCATTGAAAGATTAGATCATTGAACCATCAAATCTTTGAATCGTGCGCTCTGATACAACTTATTGGGGTTATGAAGGGGTGAATATGACGTCATGCGGAAGCTTACAAATTTCAAATCATATTGTTGATAAATAAGATAAGAAAAACTTATACGAAAAACATACTATTATTATATGAAAACTAATATAAAATAAAAATACTATAAATTGTTGAGAAAATAAATCTCCCCATAAACTAAACTCTTAAATATCTACATTGTTGAAGTTTTTGTTATTCTGCTATAAGAATAGGGATCTTCAATTTAAAGATGTCCAAACTTTTCTTCTAAGGAAAAAATAACTGAAAATAAGGAAGAACATTATACTTTCCTTTTAGAAAAGTTAAAACATTTATGGCAATGTTTTGTCTTTTCTTTAAAGAAAAATTAAACTTCAAATAAGATAAGAAAATCATGCAAAAACCCAACAAAATTTAGGTCACACACCAATGTCAAGACATCAAGTACACTGCAAAATCATTATGCAAAATATACAAATAAAAATCAAACCTCCTAACCTCAAAAAAGGACTATGACCTCATCAAATTTAAGTTTGATCACCTACTCTCAGTAAAGAAAGTTAATAACATCACTTATCTATCATGAAAGTTTCCCTCACAAAAAGAAATAGTACACACACTCAATTCAAAAGATTTAATACAAATTGAGGACTTCACATCAAGAACAACTATCACATTCACAAAAAAAAAATCACATGTACGCAAAAAGAACCATAGGCTTGCCAATTATGTATATCTCCACTAAATAAGTGTGCTCGAATAGAATTAAATAGTACTTTAACGAGTTGTAATGTAGGTTAGGGGATGGTAGGAAAACTATATAATAGTGATCGACTTAAACTTCTCTAAGCACTTTGCACTTTTAGACTTCATCACCCATTATTTTTTCTCTTTATTTTCGGCACTCTCTGATTATTTCACGAATAATTATCTTCATCACAAGAATATTTCAACCATTTTTTCGACAAGAGTTTTTTTTTCCTATTCTTCTTATATCATGTCACATTCATTCAAAGAGGACCTTTTAATCACCTTGTAGCTATAAATAATTACCTTCTTTACTCAAACATCCTTTAATCTTCGAATGTAACAATTATAATACATTTATGTTACAATGCTCAAGGAAACACGATGTAACAAATATGGATTCAACAAAAGAGTCAAGTTAAGAATATAGCTACCAAAAAAAGCCTACAAGCTCACAAGGATACTAGTGATATAATATTTCAAAAGGCTAAATTAACAAGACGAATTAAACAAACCTAATATCATCTCCTATATAAAGCAATACTTTATATTTTGCTTCAATAACATGTAAGGAAAACTCTTGACTAAGATGCAAACATGAAATAAACAAATTCTCACCACACGTGGTACAAGTATCAATCAAGATGAATCAATTTCATTTCTAATAAATATAGATTCATCAAAAACTACAAAATAAAATAAGTTGTATACAAAGTCACAACCATCAACCTCAGTGTCAAAGAGTTTGCAATTTCATTAGTAACCAAACATTCACAAGATAGTACTTCTTAAAATTAGACTTGAATAGAAAATATCAAACAAGCCAAAAGGTTCTTTTCTTTTCTCTCCAAAACAAGAAAATTACTACCTAAAAGGAAAAAAGATAATCTATCAAAATTGGGACTATCCTATGGAAAAGAATCGAAAACAAAATCCAAGACACCCATCCTAAAAAAAAAGACTAAATACAACTGTAAAACTAGGAATTTATTCCCAAACCCACACTTAAAACAAAGAATAATTTTCTAAAATGATATCATGCGAAACTAAATCATAAATAAAGATAATTTGACTCATATGGACAAAAATTATTTAAGGGAAAAATTATAGATTACCTTAAATAAAGCTATTTGTGCAAAAACTTCAAGAAGAAAAGTAGTTTATTTCTCAAAGGTTGACATAGAGATTATTTGAATTGACTGAAAAGATGGTCAAACTTAAGTTTAAGTCATTTTGAGATTTTTGGAGTATTTGATAAAGTTAAAAATATGTTTTAAATTACTTTAAAAAGTAAAAATCAATAGTAGATCTCTCCCTACCTTTTTTTTACTTCAAAATCACTTGAAGTTTGAATATTCAATTTGCTTACTTATAACTTACTTTTTAGGGAAATTCAAACGCGCTCTAAATTTCCATTAAAATAGTTTTCTTTTGAAAAACAGATTATGTTGTCAAAATTCTTGATTAAGTAGATTTAGTAGCACATGCGTAAATATAAGAGCAACTTAAGGAGTGTTTGAATTGGTTTAAAAGTCATAAATTGAGAACATCTAACTTTCGACTTTCGGTCATTTTTACTTATCATAATTTGACTTGACATACCCATTATGAAAATAATTATTGATATAAGTATTTTATTAAACTACAGTAAAACCATACTAAATTAATATAGGTGGGACCATAAAAATTATTTTGTAGAGATATTATATTATCGATAAGCAAATATTTATTAACTAAAAGAGTGATTAATGATAAAATAACTCATGAACTCCAAGTCATGATTAATTATTCCGTTTACCGCAAAAATATTGACATCAATAACCTTTTCGATTGCTCGGATAAAAGTGATGCATGTTCATAGGTCCATTATTTAGAAGAAATTGTAGATATCATTGGGAAAAACAATGTTGATGATGAAGTTGAAGATGACACAATATCTTTGCAACCAATTACACCTAAGAAAACATTTATCACATCTAGAATTCTTCGTAATTTTATGATGAGTTCAAGAAGACAACATCATAACTTTTTGATGCAATAAGAAAAGTTAGTGATGAACTTCAAATATATTTATATTTTAACAAAAAAAAAATAGAATCATATTTCACTAAATTATCTTAGATATAGGTGTACTTTTGAAGAATTATTAGTTTATAATAATGATGGACTATATATTTATATAGGGGCTCTCTAAAAATATTTTATCTTATTATGTCATCGAAATTGGTGATTTTTTTCATTAGTCCAAGTTTTGATTGAAAGAAAATATTATTTTTGAGAGATTATTAATTTACTGAGTATTAATTTAGTGAGGTTTTACTTTATCTCATATTAAATGATGTCTTGAAAAATAATTTGGAAAATAAGTATTTAATGTTGAGGGTAAACATGGAAAAAATTATTGTCGTTTATGGATATGTCAAAAATGATAAGTAAAAATAAAAATCTATTTTAGAAATAAGTGACAAGTAAATGTAAACGGAGAGAGTACTTTTCACCTATAAAAAGTGTTTAAAATTACCTTTTCTAGTATCTCAACACTTCCATAATAATAATAAAATAACTTGAAAGTCCAAAATCACTAAAAATAAGTCAATTTAAACACTCACTTAAACTTGTGGCGCCAAAAGTGGGTACTCGAAGGTCTTGGTGCCAAAGATACTAAGCTTTTGTTACAATAGACAAAAAAAGGAAGAAATTACAAAATTTTATCAAATAGAAAACTGAAATGAGTGTATGGAATATAAAAAGGAAAAAAAACACCATTTATAAACGGTTAATGTCAAGACAATCATTATAAGATAAATATCAAAAAATTGAATCAAAACAATTAGAATGCATGACGAATTGAATGAACAACTAAAAGGTACTTTTGACAATTGACAAACCTTGGGGCTCAATGCCTGAATAGAACCCATTGATGAAACCCTACATACCTTGATATTAAAGCCCTAATAATGGAGAAAGAAAACCTTGAAGACTCGAAGAACTCTAGAACTCTATAAATCCCTTGTGAGCCTAGGAGAGAAAATCTTGAAATCATTTGAGGGCATATTTGGGATGAAAGGGAAAAAGTATTTTTCTAGGAGTAAAATCAGTTATAGGGTCTATTTACAAGCTAGAACAACGTAGTGCAGGAGTTAGAAACGTAAGAAAAGACTCAAATAAACCTGACTTAAACTTGCCGGAGTGACTAACGAGTTGGACCTACGGACTGTAGAAATTTCTATGTTTAGTACTATTCAACCGTTGGTCGAGTTACTAGGGCTTTAAAGTTTGACAACTTCCTATGGGGCCCCGTTTGGACTGTCTATATTCCTATGATCTGTAGACCTTATCCTAGACCTCAATTTTAACCCAAAAATTTTACTAAATGTTGAACCTTTCCGCGGAACCCATTCACGACTCTGTCAAAGGTCCTACGAATCATCAAAAGTCCTGTGATTCGTCCTTTTCATTCGGAAACTTGAATTTCCCAAATCTCAAGGTCATTCCTACGATGTCATCTATGGCCAGTAGATGCTTCTAAAAATCATAAATTGGTCTTGTAGGATATGACCAGTAGCCAAAATGAGACTTTCCTTTCCAAATTTGACTTTCCAATTTGCAAGGTGTTACATAAATGGTTTGAATTTTTTTTCTTAACGGATTACCCGATAACCTGATAGTAATTAATTTAATAATTATATTTATATTATTTTATCTATAAAAGTCATTGAATTAGAGTTCAGTTTTATACTTTTATATTTGGTTATCTCAAAATCTCGAATATTCTACAATGTGACACTGTTTACTTTTGAGGAAGATGCAATTTGTCAACTCATATGCATGATTCATTTAGTTTGTCACCTTGTTTCTAAGTAATTTTGAATAATTTTTTTCTGTCAAATCTTAATATTTAAATTGAGAAATGAACCAATAATGATCAATAACCAATAAGTGAATAATCAATACGATATTATCTTAATGGTTCTATAACGTTTTAACATATATACAGATCGTTAACCAATAAGTCAAACAAAAAACTTCAAAACTGAATCGAACTAACTGATACATAGCCTACAATAGTATGACTTAGTAATGTAAGCTAACGCATGAAATGATTTGTATATCCTGACTTAGTTTGAAATTCAATCGAATTTTTTTAACTGCAGTATTTTTTGATTATTCATGTCGATAACT
The DNA here is from genome assembly GCF_036512215.1 of Solanum lycopersicum. NCBI lineage: Eukaryota > Viridiplantae > Streptophyta > Magnoliopsida > Solanales > Solanaceae > Solanum > Solanum lycopersicum. Next base: position 37,463,033 of record NC_090807.1, on the reverse strand, counting down.
ATTCAAAATTTATGGCATTATAGTAACTGTAAACAAGCTATTTTTCATAGTAAAAATTTATAAAGTTCAAGTATAATAAAAGGATTCTTACGAATTATAATTTCTTCTTAATAAATTTATGTATTTTCTTTTAAAACATAAGATTATAATTTTTGTTAAATGAGTTAAATAAGTATTATAAAGATGAAGTTGAATGATATAACATGTCAGCTAGAAGAGAAAGAGATTTTTGAGGTGTCTAATACTGTTTTAAAAAAATAATAATAATTGAGGGATATTTTTATCCTAAATCAAACAAAAAGTGATGTTTGAAGACAATTGACAAAAATTGAGCGACTATTTAAAGAATTACCTCTCATGTTATCTCAAGTGTTTGTTCCTATCTAATTTTATATCAAATCCTATAACTTCATATTTTAACAAACAAGGAAGTAATTTGAAGTAGAAAAAAAAAAGTTAAACAAAAATAGATGACAACAAAGTTTTACTAGACAAAATCTTAAAGAGGGACAATAGTGTAGTATTAAGGGACAATGCATAAGTTGTTCTAAATTATGATCCAAATTTCAACGATACACCTCAATTTAACTAGTGTTCTATTACCCTCTGAATTTGATTTTCTTTACTTATTAATATCTAGCCCGAAAGTAATTTATATTAAATACATAAAATTTAGAATTAAATTTGATTGCAAATCAAAAGGAAATGAAAAGAGAAAATAAATAATAAATAAAACCAATAGAAGAATAAATTATGAAGGTTCAAAATGCAGAAAAAAAGTTTAAAATACAAGGCTTAAAAAAATATTTTTTACATGTGTTAACTTAATTAAAATAAAATATAAAGAAATTAAGAAGTTTTTTAAAAAAAAAAAAATTACACACGTGGCGTGCAAATATGTCATACAAACACCTAAACTTACTTGGTTAAATGTGTCGTCACATAAGCACAACTGTATGCACGAAAATACAAAAAAAAAAAAAAAAGAATTCGAGGAGGTTAGAGGACCCTAATTAAGTTATGATATAGCGCTCTGACTTCGATCATAGTTTAACTAAGTAGTATGTGTTATCAACTATATCTTAGGAGACGTAAGTATACTTTTTTCTAATAAAGATTCCTCTGTGGAAAAATTGTTTATTTGGTATAAACAAATTGGAAAATATTGTGTTGAATGTTCAAAAGCCATCATATTAGAATTTAGAATCATTTTCTGCATTAACAATAATAAATTACTACTAGTTGATAGATAAAATAACACACTCCATCTATATAATTCTCTACCTTTGTTGTCATTAGTCAAGAGTGAATCCTATATTTACACTTTCAATTTGAGCGTGGACATTGACCTGCACATAGTTTATTGGATCAACTCAACTTTTTTATTTTTGATGCAATAGAAAAAAGTTGTCCATGGAAATAATTGTCTATTATCCCTTATTGGCCTATTGTTTCGAGCAAGTGTAGTGCTAATAGAAAAAAATAGAGACGGCCATCTCCAAATACCCTCTAATTTATTCTAAAAACTGTCGCATCCTTAGTTTTCTAGCCAGCACACGTGCGGCACTTGATAATTTGCTCACATTCTTGCACCCCACTTGCTCAGATCTTGCTATGCAAGGTCCGCCTAAACTCTATGATATTGATGAATCTTCATCTTGTAACTATGATAATTTACATATTTTTCAACAAAAAGAAGATAAATACGCATGAAGTTTTAAAAAATACAAAAAGAATCACTAGGAAATTTTACAATTACAAATTGGTAATGCAAATTTTACAAATGATATAGACTAACCTAATGTATAATTCAAGATAATCACAAATTTGAATTCAAGAAGGACATATAAATAATGTTGCATTGTTGTGTGAATGTCTTTGATAGACTCTTCATTACCCACATTTAGTACAAGAATATATGATTGCAATAAGATCTTGTTTGATGCATGAATTTAAATATAATTATTACTTAATATTTAATTTATTTTAGGGATACGATAAGGACAAAATGGTGAGAGTTTCGACTTATATATATTGAAAAATAAGGAGACCCCAAAAAAGTTTGGATTTCAAAAGTCATTGCTTTAGTGTTCTTATGATCAAGCCGACCCTAATCTAAAGCATCGTGAATAGTATCATTTAAACAAGTCTAAAATTTTGTGCAAGACTTTTCCAAGGATGGCTCAATCCAATAAGTAAAGAAATATCAGCAACTATAAAATTATCCAATTCAATTTGTAATAAAGTATCTACTAGAGGAAAATGGATCTGCAGAAGACTGTATGAAGCTTCAGTTAAAGGAGATGTTAGAGTTTTACAAGAATTACTTGAAGAAGATACTTTAATTCTTGATAGACTTACCTTAACTAGCTTCAATGAAACACCTTTTCACATAGCAGAACTGTGTGGGCATATTGACTTTGTGAGGTTAATTCTGGTTCAAAATCCTCAACTTGCTTCTGAATAGGATTCACAAAAGTCACCTGCATATCATACATATGTTGTTGTTGGTAAATGCTGAACTGTGTCTGGCTCGTGATTGCGATGGTGGAAATCCTCTCCATCTTGCAGCCATCAAAGGCCGCGTTGAAGTCATCAAAGAACTGATACATGTCAGGCCTCATGCAGCTCTAGGAACGATGATCAATGGAGAAAACATTTTGCATTTGTGTGTGAAGCATAATCAGCTGGAGGTTCTGAAGGTGCTAATGGCGATTGGATGGGACCACGTGTTCTTGAATGCAAAGGATGGTGATCGACACAACATTCTGCATTTGGCTGTTGCTCATAAGCAAATTGAGGTATGCATGACTATGTCAATTTCTTATAAGCAGTATCATGCAGACTTCCTAGTACTTTCGTAAGACGCATCATATTGATGTCACTACAACAAAAACAACATTTAGCGGCATTAAATATTGACATAAATAAAGAGTACTAAAGTCTTTAGCGGCATTAGTTAAGTGCCATTAGAACTAATATCGCTAAAGGCTTTAAAGACATATACAAAGAGTGACAATTGCCGCTAAAAATACATATTTAGCGGCAATTAAAAGTTAATTGCCGCCAATGATCATTTTTGTTGTAGTGTGTGAATGCAATGGATGCAAATGAGAATACAACATTAGATATTTTAGAACAGAGTGGGAGGGGGCGTGAATGATCTATCAATTGGAGAGTGTCTTCGAGAAGCTGGAGGTTTAAGGGTAAAAGATATTCAGAATGGTAAAAAAATTTCCAACGGCTCTGCTGGATATAACCATTCTGAAGTATCTGCACCACCGGTGTATTTAGGGGGAAATGAGGCCCAAAAGATCCCATCAAAAGGTGATTCTTGGAAAACTAACTAATCAGGGAATACCCTCACATAAAACTGGGCAATCAGTAATGGTTTATATTCATCCCAAATCGTATCGATTTTTCCTTCATGCCAACACCATTGCTTTTGTTTCTTCTCTCAGCAAAATAATGCTGCTGATAAGTGGATTGCCCTTCAGGCGCAGGCTTTTCATGTGGGGTTTGATGGTAATCATGTGGTCGACAGTTTCCTCGATAGCACTCAGTTATGGCATATCAATTTACATTCTCACGCCTGGCAAGGACAGTCAAGCACTTGGTCAGATCATTGAAATTGGAATTTTAGTATGGCGTGGCTTAATGGCACTCCTTCTACTCAGTAACACAGTATGCTTGTTGCGTGTATGGCAGAAAAAGAAGCATGAAATAAGATCAGCAGCAGCACAAAAAATTGTAAATTAAACATGTCCATGTTTGATCTGTTGCATGACAAATATGACTCAACCATTCCAAGAAATATTCGTAACTGTTTCGAGAATCTAATTTCAAAGTCATATTTGAGAGTTCAAAAGCATAGACAAGTCTTAGCAAATAAATTTGTATCCTTTCGAACTAGGAAAATGTATAGACAAGTCCAAGCTAATAAACGGAACTTCTTAAATGGCTTGCTTCACTGTGTTTGTGCTTTATACATTTACTTTGATACAATTACTCAACATTTATCTATTCAATCACAACAATGCAACCAGACAATTTTAACACAAGAGAGAAATTTCTCTGCATTAAACCTTCTCCTCTTCATAATCAACAAGGGAAAAATTTTCTATTGAAAAGAATAGAGAAAAAGGCAGAATTCAAAGTGATCTACAAATATAATTCATTCCAATATTTTAGGAGTCCAATATCCAGGTTAAATATCCTTTAGTTTAAGAATATATCAAGTGATAAATTACTGAATCTTTTTTTTTTTTTGACAAATTTATACCTCTAGACAGCGTATCTAGCGGAATTTATTAATAAAATAAAAATCCTCAACAACCCCAAGTGCAAGGAAGGTGGGGCTAGACCTTATTTTAAATTCCTAATGAGGTAACAATCTTTACTAATTACAATGATGAAGAAAATAAGTTCTATAGAAAACTGCTAAATTCAAGGCCATGACTGTATCTACTCTTTTCGATGGATATGTAAGTCAATTTTTCATCATAATCGAATATATCTCAAAACATGAAAATAAAAATAAAGGAAATAACAAAAGTAAAGTCTTGAAGTCAAGCTTATACAAATAAAAATGTGAAAATATGGACTACAATTGTAATGCCCTATTGTTGAAAATATAATCGAATAATAAAAGTGTGCTCTCTCTAATAGCTTAAACTTTTAGAAAAGATGGTCACACACTTCAACATGATATCCGAGCAGGCAAAGGTCCAGTGATCGAATTTGACCGCTACCAAAATCAAAAAGAATTTCCACGTGCTTGGCCCTTGAAAGTAAATCAAGCCCTTACTTCTGGAGGCGTGTTGAAAATATAATCAACTAAAAAATGTGTTTTAGATTAGATGGTCGCACACTTCAACGCCTATGTCTTTTAAAAAATATCTGAACCATCTGTCATATGATATAGGTCGAACGTGATGGTTTCTAATTTGTATATATGTGTCTTAAGGTTCATTCCCAAGTGAGGGAAATGTATTAGATATGGTTTACGGTCATAGGAACCTATAAGACTAGGGTGAGCGCAAGGATTTTCTACTTGCTATGTTTTTCGCATGAGTTCATATAAGGGTCAACTTCAATCTATCATATCTCCTAGAATATGAAGAATTAGGTAACCCATGATCTATCAAAATTCTAGGTATGTGATTCTAGTTTTCAAGGCATCAACCCATTTAGAGGCAATGACTACTGCCTTGCTGCATGTCTGCTGCATGCCCAAGAAATTATATGGATGATAGGACACGTCAGAAATACTAATAGAAGACCAAAAAGTCGTGTGTCACCTCCCTAGTTCAAAATTTTACTCTACAAAGAGAAAATCTCAAGAAACTAATTTCCTCCAAGGTTCATCCATCAACCAAGGTAAGATTTGACCATAGAATTTCATAGTTTCTTTATTTTAACACCAGTTAATATCTCCTACTCATTAAATTAGTAGAGTTAAAAGACAACACTTCATGAACTCATCACCAATGTTCAAGAAAAGTTTTGTGGTTCTTCATCCATGATCATACATTTTCTTGGGTAATTGGATCAATTAAGTTATGTAGGACTTCAATGTAGAATTCCTTTCTTCCTCATATCGAAACTCCTAAATTTTATGAATTTAATTCCATAGTTAGGGTTTATAAATCTTCTTCCAACTTCACCATTTTATGACCCGGAATGATTTTTAGAACTATTTATTTATGATAATGAATTCTTTACTATTATAATCCTTATTAGTTCTTGACATGACATTATTTTATGACTCATGAAGCTTATATGTTCAAAGCATGATTTTAGAACTGGTTATGCTATTAATTAAATTTTGAGAAATCACAACATATGTATGTTATCGAAAGTTTCTCATTATTTAAGCGATGAACTTGATTTGAAAGATATGTTTTAAAAAGAAATTTTTTACATATGATTTAGAGAGAAAGATTTAGCTCTCTCACACTTTGTTAAGATATACATATAGTCTACATAAATATGACTATATCATATAAGTATTATTGTGGGAGGATTATTTGCACCGAGAGAACTTTAACTTATAAAGGTTGTGTCCCATAACTGTGTGCCGATGTAGGATTGATTATGTCGCTTTGAAAGTCAACTCTTTTAGACCTTTGCCAAGTTAGTGGATGCACATCAGATAAATATGATGTATACCCCGGTAAGTTATAGGGCAACCCTTCCTACTTGGATTATAAGATAGACAACATGAACCTACATGGTGTATGTTGGTTGTAAAAAATTTCTTAGGAAAAAACATTATTATTACTTCTATACACTTGTAAGTGTTTAGAACTTCCAATCCACAGTTGGTGAGTTCTTTGTAAGTGTTTAGAACTTCCAATCCACAGTTGGTGAGTTCTCCTCATTAGGGTATTTAGTACCAGTTTCTGTTTTAAAAAGTTATTAATCTTGCATTAGTTGGGGTCCATGTCCGGGAAAACTATACATGCTTAGTATATGAAGGTTGACTCTTGACTTTGTAACATTAAGTACCTGTGTCATATATGTGTATGTGTATGAATAAATGTTGAATGAAAGTCTAGGATCGGTAGTCCTAAGATGGTACCCTTCTAAGTATGACTAGTAAATGACCTTGGACCTGTAAAGAAGGTCAATAACTTGGAAGCTTCAATATAGAAAGAATATTATGATATCCTTGAAATCGAAAGACGTAATAGTATCCTTCTTGTGTGAATGATTGAATTAGGGATAGGTTTGTTGGAACAACATGAAACCATCTCTAAGGAAGTTATTGAGCTATCCATATAACCATTAAGTAGCAGCCCTAGAGGACCCATCCTTGGTAGAGGTATTATGCTTTGGTAATACTATGAAGTGTTGCCTTTTCATATGCCTTATTGTGATTGAACTTACTTAATGAGAACTAAGGCAAAGCACCGAGAGAATATGCTTGTGGTAGTGACTCTACTTATTATGAGACTAGGATACAAACAAACCCTTGATATTCCTTAGTCATATGCCTACATGGGATGTGTCCTAGTTCTACCCTTGGCAAGTAAAACACACTCCATCGGAGTAGGGTAGACTCCGCATTCCATGTCTAGATAGTATGGTCTATGAATGTTAATGCATATTTACATCATGTAGGATGCATTCTAGTGTTGGAGAAGTTCTACAACATTTAGTTAGTCGACTCGCACACTATCTAGACATTGAACGAGTAGGCTTTGAAGATGCTAGGATTTGGTTTCCCTAGGTCTTCTCCAAAACCATTACGTGATGTCCTCTAAATGCTTAATTGTATATTAATTGACTTAATGAATGATTATTATTTAAGTTAATGTAGGTTGAATAAAAGGATCCGTATCAAGGGTAGCTTTGAGGATTTCCTAGGTAGGCTTGAAGAGGGTGTATGGGTGGTCTTTTCATGTCTTACTAAACTGAGTCTTAGAGTAACCTTTGGTAGAAAGTCTATGTAGTGCAAAGGGAATGATCTTATCTTATGTAGTCTTAAGGATTATTAGGTGTGCTTGAAGAGGGTGTATGGACAGTCTCTTCTTGTTTTACTTAAGTAAGTCTTAGGATAACCTTTGGTAAGAGGGTTATTGAAAGAGGGTCGGTTTATTTTTATCGAACACCTCCATAGGCAGTCTTGCAAACGTCTGCAACTTTCAGCCTATCTTACTCACACAGATTTGACTAAGTATAGAAATACTTAAGCAGCAAAGTTGAACAGCGAACAGAATGTACAAGAACTCGTCCCAACCTTTATTAATCTTATAATTAGTACAAAGGGAAGGCTTCACGAATTTGTCTAAGGCCAGAAATCACTCTCCTTAGACTTAAACAAAATATCCACCTTAATAAAATTTCTGCACATGGCAGTTACATGTAGCAGTTAAAAATGACACTTGTCCGACACTTGTCATCACAGGATTCAAACTAAAGTTTCCAACAACTATATTTCTAACAGATGGAATCTAATTCAAATTACATCCTTATCCACAGGAAATATTTCTAATACTTAGAATATTTCAGGCTACATTCCAACACTTAGAATATTTCAGTCAGCTCCCAATACTTAGAATATTTTAGCTTCCCTCCAACACTTTGTTTTATTTCAGCAATTCACGTGAAATGCCTTTGTTTTTGCCATCGTCAAGTCTTCACAACTTTGACTTGTCAAGCCAATACGCTGCCTTGCTGATGACTCCAGCCCGCACGTAATCCTTGCATGTTCAAGTTGCTTTGACAACACTCAAGCACCTTGAACATGTGTTGCACTATTTTGCCCCCATTCATGTCAAGACCAATGCCTAAGTCCTTGACATATCTGCACATACTTAGATAAAGTAGTTTATGGGTCTAACAGACTACCCGCACCACTTGAACTCGATGTCCTCATCGAGACTATTTTAAGATAGTCCTCGATTTGAGCATCAAACTGCCATAAGTCTTTCGCCTTCTCCCAAACTGCATCAACTGCACTCTTTCCTTTCGAATGAACCACGAATTCTATCTCAATATTCTTCTTACTTGTGCCCAAAACTCAGTGATCAAGGATCTTATCAATTTCAGCATCATACTATGTAGGTACCGATAAAGGACCCTCTTTGACCTGTTTTTGTCCGGATCATCTGCATCTGCAAAGTAAGGTTTCAAGAAACTCACATGGAAAGTGGGATGAATTTTCAACCTTTCTGGCAGCTTAAATCTATAAGCAACTTCACTCACTCATTTCACCACTTCGAATGGACCATCATATTTAGGATTCAAACCCCGATGTCTATTATTACTTATAACCTGTTTCCAGATTTGTGGGGTAAGTTTCAGTAACACTTTGTGTCGCACCCCATTTTTGAAGAAAACGGGTTTTGTGCACGACCTAACAACTATTTTGGAATTTTGAGTTTGGAGTCGCCACCTAACGAATTAAGGCGCGTTAGGGCACCTATCTAACCTAACTAAGTCTAGCTAAGTTCAACGAGCCAGAGATTAGGGTAAGGGTCCAAATTACCTCGAGGGGAAGGTGTTAGGCATCCCTTGAGGTCCACAAATGTGGGTCCCGACCGTATTTCATGCAATCTATGTGAGGGTTACAATTAACAGTCAAGGTCACTTCATTTATTAATTTATTTAATCTTGCTAAGTGATAACAAAAAAAAATTAATACTATTTTATTACTTTTTCATTAATTTGAGCATGCAAGGCTAGGTGATAGCAATAAATAAACAATCAAGTTTTATTTTTATTTAAGCATATGAGACTATGTTATAAACTAAATTGGAAAAAACTAAGCGATTAGTATGTGCGAAAGTAAAGTTTGAAATTTGATAAGTTTTGAGAAGGAATTTTTATTTTTAAAAAAATGTTTGTTTCTTTATAGGGATGATGCCACGATATTGTTGATCGCGCTCCTCCACCATAGAAACAATTTTGATTTGAGGTCGGTCTAAAAAATAGTTTATGTTTTTGTAAATGATTTAAAAGATTTAGTTTACATGTATGCACATAAATACACATAATTCCTTTTGAAATTCATGGGTAGGTGGTACTTCCAAGGACGCGTCGGTTTAATTTTAAAAATTGGAACTAGACCTCATAGTTCCTTTGACTTTCCCACTAACGATAGGTTAGGAGATAGTGCTTATAATTTATTTCAAAAATAAACAATGTCATAATCAATCCAAAGTTTTAAAAAAAGATTGAATAATGACTTTTAAGAAAATTATGTTTGCAAAACTTTGTAAGTAAGAAAAAAAACTAGTAGAATATTAAGGTGGTAAATTTATTAAATGCAAAAGTTTTACTATGAAATATATTTTAAAAGCTAAGTAATTTGTTAAGTGCATGAAATGATTCTAATTTAATATTACTATTTTAAGAAACGACATATTGCATCATGAGTGCAGAGATCTTAAAAAGGGACAAATATTAACTAATTTTAGTAACACATGCATGCATGATTTTGTAAATCTAAATGATATGAACAAATTAATCGTTAGGCCTGGTTTCTACATGACAAGATAATGCTAAAAAGTTATAACATTTTTAAAACACCTAATTAGCCTACTAAATTATTATGATTTGATTTTAACATTCAAAATTAATGGAATCTAGTTATTAATTTTTTTTAAGACTTATTAACAAAAGCGCCAGACAAATTGAAAATTGGTTAGATTATAACACCTACAAACAATAATTCTAGGTGGTTAAAGATAAACCTATAGGCATGATTTCTAACTTTTTTAAAAAAAATTACAATGAACAAGTAGGCATGTAAATCCCCCTCCCATAGACGATCTCCAAATAAATTTATATATGAGAGCTCTAGAGTTACAAATATTACAACATTAGAATAAATAAAATAAGAAAAAAAATTTAGATTCAAATAAACAAATAAATCTTTCTTCATGGTTCATCTTCAACTTGAATTTCAAGTTTGAAACCTGTTAAAGCAATCAAATAACTACACAAGTAATCACATTTATTACTCAAGGTGAGACAATATGCAATTGTTTAACAACTTATACATAACAAAAGAATAGAACAATGAGCTCACACAAATGTACGAATATAAAAAATAATGTAAATGCTAATTCCGAATACTAACCGGTTAAATAGATTAGGAATGGTAGCAATGCAAACAAGTTGATCCAACTTTTACTCGAACAAAATCAAAATGGCAAAGTAGCAAGAAGAACACTTGAATGTTTACCGGAATCTTAATGTATTGTTCATTCATACGTACTTCATTTTATTTCATTTATGGGCCAGAGTAAACACAAGCTATACCTAGGATGTAGTTTAAGCCTTTCATCGGGTTCGTTGTGCAATGGTGAAGAATGACCTAATGTCATTACTTGAATCTAACTCACCTTTTGATTATCCTATCCTAACACCTTTGGTATCGCTCATTTTGTTATGTGCATCATTTGAGGCTGACCTCATTCATTCATTATAAACTTTAACTTTAACCCAAAAGATCATGTGAGCATCATGAAATCCAGTGTCATGAAACCTCACACCGAAAAAGGTGGAATCACCAGCCAAAGTTACCCAAAACATGCTAGCGTACATGGGGATTGAACCCCGCCAGATCCCTATATTGGCAGTATAGGTTCGAATACTAGGAGATATAAGGAGACCTATACCCGACATACCGGACAGTCTGATCTAATGAGAGTTACATGAACCTCCGCCCTTCCCGAAAGAAGGAAGCACCGCTCATAGCTAGTCTATCGATTCTCATTATAAAGTTTCATTATATTTAACGCATACGTCACGGAAGTTGGCTTCTAGTATGAGAACATCATATCTCAATAGATGATTTCTCATCTCATCATTAGTATTCAATGTGTTAATCTCAATACTTTCATTAGAGTGTTCATAGAGACAAGTCTCTTCATTAACTTTACACTCTCATAGGTGAGTACGTTTTGGTAACATTTACTTAGGATCATTTAAGATTGCTCTCATCTTTCACATAAGCCTCATATCATGTTGTCACCACGTTCATTAACATTAGTAAATTTTCTCTTCATAATTACGCACCCCATTTTACGTGAATGTTCATTTCATCATATGCCAATGCAATTGGACATTTAGTGTGTTTCACACTCATACTTAACCCTTATAGGGTTTCATAATTACATTGTTCATTTCATCATTTCTTTGTTCATTTCATCATTTCATTGTTCATTTCATTATGTGCCAACGGACATGGACATTTAGTGTGTTACCCTCTTACTTAACCCTTCTAGGGTTACATCATTTCATTACATACATCTTAGGTTGACTTATTTTTAAACGTATGCTAGACTTATGGGTCTATACATACAAGTCATGAGGCTTCATTCATCGTTTGTTTAAATAATTCATATCTTCGAAGATTATGTAGTACAAGACTTATGCATCTTGTATTTATGCCAAGATCTCAATTTCGATCTCAGTAGGCAGCATTATTCTTGAATATTTAATTCATGTACGGAATTCGGGCAAGGGAACCCAATTTAAAATCCCTTGGATAACACTTTACATTTTTCTTTTTATTTATTCTAATCCACGTGTCATTGGGACCCTAGATCGAGCCCTAACATCACTATTTCCTTTTTAGTTCTATCATTTGAAAATTCTTTATCTTGGCCGAGGGGTTGTGGGATCAAAGCCCCACATCCCCTTTTATTTATTTATTTTTTATCTATTTCTCCTTGTCTATTTCGAGTTGTCTATGAGGTTATGGGATAAAAGCCCAACAACCTCTCTTTATTTTTCTTTTATTCTCCTCCTTAAATCTAATTAAGAGGTCGTGGGTTAGATTTCCACACGCCTCCCCCTTTATTTTTCTTTTATTCTCCTCCTTAAATCTGCCTAAGAGGTCGTGCGTTCGATTCCCACAAGCCTCCCCCTTGATTTTACTTTTATTCACCTCCTTAATCTGCCTAAGAGGTTGTGGGTTCAATTCCCACACGCCTCCCCCTTTAGATTTTTTTTATTCTCCTCCTTAATCTTCCTTAAAGGTCGTGGGTTCGATTCCCACATGCCTCCCCCTTTATTTTTCTTTTATTCTCCTCTTTAAATCTGATTAAGAGGTAGTGGATTCGAATCTCACTCCTCTTATTTCTTATTTTTTTGTTTTAACTTACATTTTCAAGCTAATACCATGGTTCGAATCCCATTCAGCACATTTATTTTAACTTCTTTATTTTCATGGTTTTTAACATGGTGAGGTCACGAGTTCAATCCTCCATGACCTCACTTGTTTTAATTCATTTTTTTCAACATTTTGAACCCTCTTTGCTGACCGAAATTCATCTTTAGAAGCTGCAAGTTTTCTTTTAATTTTTCAGCATCCTTTCATCAAATTACACCTTAGTTCTTAGGGGAATTTCGTAGTGCATTTAGAACGTATTTGGTGTGTTTTGATGGATTCGTTTAGACAAGCGATTATCCCTCAAATCAGCCACAGTTCAACCCATATGAACATCACATTTACATCAACATGTGTACATGAAATATAAAGAACTATCATGCAATTTCAAGTCCTAAACCATGAACAATAGCCACGACAACACACACATACACACATAATTATATTTTTGGAAACATCAACATAAGTCACATAATTCTAAACATACATATAAACACATAGTCATCATGAAAACACGTTTCATCCCTAGTTTTCTACCAGCAAACATAACCAACCTATGATTCAATGGGAGCTAGTGACAGGGACATGCAACGGGGAACAATCCTAGTTTTTGGAATAGATTCGTCTGAACCTTAAGGGGTGTCTTTGGAAAGCGACCAAGAGGGAAGAGAACCCATACCTTTTTGACGTTAAAATCTTGACCTGCTTCCCAAAAACTTCACCCAAGCACACGTTTAGGCCTCCTCAATATCAACTCCTCTCGAATGACAACCTCCCTTAGCCTAGTGTGAGATTAACGTTTGTTTTCTTATTATTTCGTGTGAGTTCTTCTAGGGTGAAGAACTTGGTTTTTTTCTGCTTTTGTATATTATTTTGGCAGAGAAAAAATGTGAGAAAGAATAAGAGAGATTGAGCGTGAGAGTGGAGAGATAAACGTGAGAGAGTGGGAGTTCTAGGAGGCTTAGGAGTCTAGTTTTAGAACTTAGTCAATAAGGTTTTGTTTATTTAATAAAAATTTGATTTTTATTTTACTTTAAATCAGATAATGAATAATCATTATTAATTAATTACATTAATTCAATAGCTTAAATAAAAAACCACTTTAATTCATTGGTTGCACCTAGGTTTGAACTTAGGTGGAGCAAGACTTCACTTCAAGAGCCCAATGTCGGTCCTCTCTCCCCAAAATACCCCTCCATCTTATTAATCAAATAATTAATTATATATTTAGGATAATTATGATGTTTAGCGCTGTTACAGTGAGAACTTACAGATTGATATTACCAAGTATGATGATATTGTTAGCAAAAGGAGCATAAGTGAATAATAATAGAGAAATCTGAATGGTGTTACTAGTGAGTAGGAAGACCTCCATAGAGGAATTATCATGCTCCAAAAGAAACTAGAGACAATACAAACTCTTGTGGAGGAAAGTGAAGAAATTTCCACAGAAGCAATATGGGTGTTGTTGTGCTTTAAACTACATTCTTCAGTTACTAACCTCTTATATTTTCCTGTTTTTTTTCCTATTTCCTGCTCCCATTTTCTTACTACAATATTCTGTTCTTGTTAGATGCTCGAAATAGCAGAACTCCACGATTATGAGGAAGAAGAGGAGGTTAAATTGTTCCAGAGGTTTGTTGACAAACTATAAGGCATAATAAATGTACTAGAAAAAGAGTTTCTCATTCTTGTCTTTGCTATATGTTTTTATATATATGCTTATCATTAAATAATATGACTGCCCACTTAATATATTTAATTTTCCCCGGAGAGGCTGAGCCACACCAAATACAAAGAAAGCGGCTAGAAATGAAACTTCATGCCATCAAGCAATAAATGAAATTAATGATTGAAATTCCTAATTTATTTTAGTTAGATAGAAATCTCTCAGGATTTAATGGCACGTTACTACCCATGTGGATCAGTTTTAACAACTACAACAACTCTTTCCGCCTGCTCTATTTGCCGTAAATGTTGAACAATTGTTGAGTTGTTTTTTTTTAATGACAAGGAAAATCCACGGTCGCTACCCTTTGGGTGCGCACATGGTAAAACACCCGCTCCTATGCAATAGCTGGCAAACCACATAGGAGAGGTAACCCGCACTAGGCAAGTCTGGTGCGACGAGCTACACCCAGATTCAGTTGTTATTCACGATAGATTTCTCAATTTTAGTACCACTCTAGCAACTATCAGAACATTAGCAACAATAGTATACAAAGAAACCAAACAAGCAGAATTAGAGATGAAACTTAATAAAACTTGCGAAAGAGGCGGCATACCTAAGATTATAGTAGACAGTAAACATAGTTTCAGTTAGACAAGAACGGAAGAATTTGATTGTAAAATATAATTGATTCTTTAGACATACACAATACACTATGATATGATCTATTTATATTAGATAACTTCAGAATAGTGCAATAGCAACTGCAATTTTTTAGCTAGATAGAAAGTTGTTAGGAACTAGTGGCACGTGATGCCGCACATGGATCAGTTGAACAACTGCAACTACTTTCTATCACTGCTCGACTAAAAATCAGAAAAATACTTCACTTGTAATTCATGTTTAATACAACTCTCTCTCTCTCTCTCTCTGTAGTCTCTCAAACACTATTTTAGTTCATTTAGCTTCGAGTACCTCTGTTTCCAGAACAATTAGAAACGCACTATTCTCTTAGGAATAATCCCATTCTTAGTTTGGATCTTATCATACCACAAACTTTCATATTTAAAAGAACGACCAGCTAGTTCAAAAGAAAAGGAATATATCAACAAGCAAAGGTATAAATTGCACAAAACAAACAACATATCATACTTAGAGACGGAAAAAATCAGCTCGAGCAGGTGGGCATACCTGATATTTAAGCAACATATTCGAGTAACGTAGAAAATAGAGATATAGTTGAGATCGTTTCTAGTTACACATGTGCTTTCTTTGTTTTGAGAATACACAGATTAAATGCTGAGAGCTCTGAACTATGCTGAGATTGCTGCCAAACAGATGCTACTAGGGTTTTCTTACTCAAGACTCTATTCTTAGAAACAAGCGTCTTTTATTTTTTTTTAAAAAAAAAATTTAGTTACACTTATTTTTGGCTCTAATTTTGGTGAAAATTGAACTTTTAAAAAAATTCTAAATGCCGCACTTTTAAAAAAATTCTTATCTTTCATTTTAATTATCATTTTGAACTATGATAGAAAGTGGTTTTTGAGTTAATCTTCTTTGTATTAAACTCATCGATTTTCATATATCTCTGTTATAGTATATGAGTATTCCCCATCTTTCATTTTAATTATAATTTAGCTTCCGCATCCTTTATTATCTTAAGTATGCTCATGATCATACCAACAGGGTTATCTTGGGATCACGTGTGGTCCTACGTCCTGTGTCCACGTCTCGGGGGTATCTCGGTGGAGGGGGGTGGTGGCAAACATCAATGAAGATGACTTAGCCTATTCATGAATGTTCATCACTATAGGATAACACAATTACCACTCTGTGATATCGATTCCAATCTCCGCACCCCTTGACTTCTTGTTAGCTCTTGATTTCGTTAACATTTTAGTTCAATTGTGTTTATTGATAACCAAAACATTATATTTAGTTGGTGGCATAATTCCGCCAATAGCTCTTACTATTACAAATGAGTTAATTTAAGTTCCAAATTTCTTGATAAGGAATTTCCCATGATATACCATTCCTTGTGGGATTTGATGTCAACTCTTTGTTGAATTTTTTACTGACGGCGATCAGTCACTATTTTAATTGATTTTAGAGAGTGATTTTGAGTGTTATCACTCGTCCAACTTCCCACTAACTCATCAGAATGTTTTTGCAATGGTAAAATATTAAGCCATGATAACAAATTATCGACGTTGAGAATGAAGGGGAAGAGATGTGCACGAGAGAGAAAGCTTGACTATAAATTGTCATTATTTTAGGTCTAAAGTGAATTTAGGGACTAAACATGTAAAGTTCATAATTGACTTTTAAAATTAGTTGATCTCAATATTTGTTTCTCGTAAGAAATTTCTTACAAAAATGCTTTCATAAAATGTGGTTTTGATTTTGACCCTGCCAAAAAAAATTGCCCTTAAGGAAGACGTTTTAATTTTTTCCCATAAAGTAGACTTTCAATACACTTGAAGACACGAGATCTGTAAAATTGACCATACGTTCTGCCATATAAGCAAAAGAAAACATATGTATATTGTCGACGAGACATAAGTTGTAATTTTTGCACTAGCGATATAGTACAAATTGTTGCTCATGAGACATAAATTACTATTTTAATCTCCAAGCTATATTTTCACATTAAGCTCATTTTATTTTAAAAAGAATCATTAAGTACAAAACAAAAATTTAAAATAAAAAACTTTGCAGGATAAAAATTTAAAATCAAACACTTTGAAAGACACTAGACATAATTTCCCTATATATAAGTCAAAGTTAGGCCATTTAAATTTTTACTCACTACATTATGTCTTTTTTTCTTATAATTTTATTCGTCCAATATAAGCCAAATTTTATTTTAAAAAAAGAAATTAGTTAAGTGCGTAAAATAAATAATAAAATTGATGATATTTAGAGTTTTGAAAATAATTTAGGGATAAGGCGCAAATATCTCCTAGACTATGATCGAAATCTCAACGCCATACCTTAACTAAACTAAGGATTCATTACCCCTGGACCTCTTTTTTTTGTAGTTTCTTTTTACACATTTTGTCTTATGTGACATACTCCACGATTTCACACAATTGAGGGGCGTGTGAGATATTTAAATGTCACGTAAGCCAAAAGGTATACAAAATTACAAATTTTTTTAGAGAATAATAGAACTTTAATTTAATTAAATTGTATTTTTAAAATTTCGATCATAGTCTAGGACTTTTGGTATCTTTTCCCAACAATTTTAAGTTTATCATTATGATAGTTGGATGAAAACGGTGTATTTTATTTTGATTAAATTTTAGAAGATGATAAAATCCTAAATTGACTAGTTGGTAGTATCATTTTGGTCAAGTGAGGAGGATAATAGTGAAGTTATTTCAAATAGGAGGGAGCTGTGGGCAAAAAAAGAAATGTTTTGGTGCGAATAGAAGTGCCTTACTGCTTAGGCAATAATCGAGGCTGTCAAAGAGGAATGAACCCATTATACGTATAGTGATGAACCAACTTCTGTGATCTGTTGCTATTTTTTGTTTTCCATATATCTCTTTCAGATTAATAGTAAAAGTTTTCTTCATCTTTCGGAATTCGCTGATTGGGGTTCTGTGGTTTATTTATTATATAAGAAGAAATTGACGAGAGATAGGGTTTTGTGCAGATTGATCGTTGAATATTGAAATTTCCATGGTCATGAAATTTGGATTTTGATTGCGATAAAGTATAATAATAATAAAAAATCTGTGTGACTTTGAAGGCTGGGTGCCAATCAGTCTCAACAGAGACCGTCATCGGCTGGGCCGGCCGGTGGTTCGGGGATATGGTTTTTCCTGCGCCCTAGTCCACCACAGCCTTACTCTCTTCAATACCTTCCTCAAATGGATTTTGTCAGCCGACACGCTTCTGACCAGCAAACACCTTCTGAATCCACATCCTCCTATTCGGTTCCACCTTCTCATGCCTCCGAGGAGCCCGAGTACTTGGCCCGTTATATGGTTGTCAAACACTCATGGAGAGGTCGATACAAAAGGATTTTTTGTATATCGAATTTCACTTTGATTACACTCGATCCAGCTACATTATCAGTCACCAACTCCTACGATGTTGGGACTGATTATGATGGTGCCGCCCCTATTATTGGCAGGGATGATAATTCAAATGAGTTTACCATAAGTGTCAGGACTGATGGCCGTGGGAAGTTCAAGTCTATGAAGTTTTCTTCCAAGTATAGAGCAAGCATTTTGACAGAGTTGCATAGAATAAGGTGGAATAAGCTTGGAGCGGTGGGAGAGTTTCCTGTTTTGCATCTAAAGAGGAGGACTTCAAAGTGGGTTCCTTTTGTAAGTGTTTTTCCTCCTTGTCTGATTTTAATAGCTTGCAGTCTTATGGTATTAGCTTTACACAATTCTTTCTATGGTAGATGCATTGCCATGAACTTGTTCCCTTAATTTTTTTCATGACCATCAGGTGACTTATGTGAAACAATACCCGTCTTATTTTATCTTACAGTGAGAATTCATACAGGGAACAATAAGATCACTTAAAATAAAGTGTTCCCTATCAGAATGCACTTATGCGGAAAACTGTAGTGGAATGTTGTTAAAACACCAATTTTTAGTTGATAGAGGAACTATGAGATAGGTTAAATGAGGAAATGATGATGCAATGCTTTTGTAGGATCTTTCACTACCCCTATTTCTTTGGTGCTCATTACTTGTTATCCTAGCTATTGGCTTTTTAAGTTGTGTTGACCTTTCCATTCAGTGTATCTTTTGTATTATTTGGCTGCAAGTGTATATTATTAAGGTGGGAAGTCCTGTGAAGTACATGTGGATATGCTTCAGGGTAAGAATCCGTTTGGATTGACTTTAAAAAAGCAGCTTTCAAGTCAAAAAATAAGAAGTCAAACTTGCATGACTTATAAGTCAAAAACTATAAAGTAGGGAGAATCCTACTTTTGATTTTTAACTTTTTAAAGTCATTTAAAACTTACTTTAAGTTATTTTTAATTTTATTAAACACTTCAAAAGCTAAAAATGGCTTAAAAATTAAGTTTGACCAACTTTTAATCCAATCCAAACAGGCTCTAAATTGATTAGTTCAAGTATATTTCTTAAAATTTATGCAAAATATAATTGATTTTACTGTTTTTGCGACAATATCCGATGAATTGATGTGTCCCTAGCAGTGCTTATATATTGGACTGAACTAGGAAGGTAGGTTAAGGTACTTGAATTTAGTTGAGAATAGCCCTGGGTTGAAATGATTATGATGCATAACTGAGCTTTAGAAATCATAAATCTATCTTAATATAGGCTTATTTCAATCCAGTAGCATCTATCAACTTGGTCTATGATTACTAGCAAACCAAGGGTGTGGCCTAGTGGTCTATGAAGTGGGTTGAGAATCGTGAGGCCTCAATTCTATTCCTAAGAGAGGCAAAAAACATTAGGTGATCTCTTCCCACCTGTTCAAGTCTTGGTGGACGGAGTTATATGATACTTGTATTGATGCAAAGTAGTAGGTACTTGTGGATTAGTTGTGATGGTCACATGCCATATCAGAGACCATGGTTATTCAACAAAAAAAATTACTTTTACTATGATGGGAATTTAAGTTGGTAACTGTTTGGGTTTATGATGAGATGTTTATGTTTGCGCAAAACCAAAATATCCTAGGATGCAAGCACCAATTTGCTTTCTTGTATAAAGAAGATATCTTGCTTCAAGCTTACAGATCAAGCTCATTGAACTATAGGACATTGTCACTTTCTATAATTGATTGTAGTCTTTAAAACTTTTTGCTCTGTGCATCTCTTTTCCTTCTCTTTTTTTTTCATTTCTTTTGGTTAGCAAAATCCACTGATTACTGGAACACTTATTGGAGAGCCTATAAAACATCTGCTAATGAAGTTATATTATGTCCCATTTTCCATCCCAGTTGGTGATACATTCTGGATTTACTTGAAGTCTCAGCCTCTCAGGTGTCTGTTACCTGAATGTACCTGAATGTACCTGAATGTGTAACACATATGTATCTTCTAATGAGTAGGGGGACTTAGTCCTCTGCTTATAATTGCTGTTGGCTGTATGTTTAATGTTACATAATGCTTTGAAGTTGTACTTGACAGTATTTTGAGTCCTGCTCTCTGCTCTCAGCTGTTAATAGCCTCATCTTGATATATACACCTACCGAGAGGATTAAAAAAAAAGGAGAGGATTAGGGTTTTTTGGCCATGGCTGCTTAATTCTCTGTATGCTTTGGCAAGTATTGATTTATGGTCTGCTATCCACTGTCTATTTCTTTCTCAGTGTCAACTTGATGAGTTAAGTAATGCGTACACTAATACTGAATTCCTCTTTTTTTTTCTAAACTCCTGCCCCTGGTAAAGAAAGCAATTAATGATAATTTTCCTTTTCCTCTTCGGGGGTGCAGAAGTTGAAAATTACTTATATTGGAGTTGAGCTTATTGAACTAAAAACTGGAGAACTTCGTTGGTGTTTGGACTTCAGAGATATGGGCTCTCCTGCAATTATCCTACTATCTGACCCTTATGGTAAGAAAAATACAGATCACGGAGGTTTTGTTCTTTGCTCACTCTATGGAAGAAAATCTAAAGCTTTCCAAGCTACTTCGGGAAGTACAAATGCTGCCATCATATCAAATCTGGTAATAAAGATGTCCTTGCGATGAAACTTTTGGCTGATTCTCATCCAATGAAACTTTACTTTCTGAACCATGAGTCATTTTCATGCTCTAGTCATACTTTTATGATGTTTAATTTGCTAAATATTTTGATTAGACTAAAACTGCGACATCCATGGTGGGTGTGGGATTAACTGTTGACAGTTCTCATGTGCTGGCTGTATCTGAGTACATAAATAGGAGAGGTATCTCTTGAGAGAATAGCTATACATTTACTCTCACTTTCTTCTTGTGAAATCCTTGGTACTTACAAAATGTCATCCTACTTGTCAAATTCAGCTAAAGAGGCTGTTGGGGCAGATGAAACTCCTTGTGGAGCTTGGTTAGTAACGAGATTGCGCTCTGCTGCTCGGGGGACTCTGAATACTCCAGGAGTAAGTTTGTCTATTGGCCCAAAAGGGGGTCTCGGAGAACATGGTGATACGGTATCTCGTCAACTCATTCTCACAAAGGGCTCATTTGTGGAAAGACGACCCGAGAACTATGAAGTAAGCTGTATATTCTCTTGTTTGTTTCTTTTTCCAGGAATTTTATGTTTGGGACTCTTCTCCTTTTCTTATACAAATCTTTATTCTTAATCCCCTTAACTCGTCCCCTCATAGCAAGACAATAAGACTTATCTATCATTTGAAAAGTTTGCGCCTTGTGTGGTCCTGTAGCATACTTAGAGAAGGCAACACAACTGACGTATCAATCCTGTACTTGGTTTTAGCTATATTAATCCTCAGTGCCTATTTCACTTTGTATAGGTCTATTTTATTTCAGTACTAAATAATGTATTTTAAGGTAAGAAATGATGTTTTGTTAGGTTAAGAGGTTCTTTCTAAATGCAATCATATCCAAACACAGGACATACGCGTCACTTAGTAGAATAAAAGACTGCTGAAAAATAAATATAAGTATTTATCACAGTTAGTTGGTGTCATTTGTATGAATACTTTTCTTTCCGTGTATTGTCTATTGGAAACAATCTCTCTACCTTCACAAGGTAGGGGTTAGGTTGTGTACACATCACTTTTTCCGGTCCCTATTTGGGAGATTACACTAATTTTGTTGTGGTTGTTGTTGCTATTACTAAATTATATGATTTTAGCTAAATTTACTTTGGTTTTAAGAGACTACTGTTTTAGAGACAACTTTCTTCCATTTGATTTAAGTTTTCATTGTCTCCTTTTTTTCATCTTCAATATTACATTGATGCACCTATAAATTAGTGTATTTGGACTATGTAGGGCATAGCTAAACCAAATTTGCATTTGTGTCACGATTCAATTTCCTGAATTGTGATAACCAAATAGTCAAAACAATGTTAACATCACCAATTAAAGTTAATAAGGGTGTATCGGGGAAATTAAATAGGTAATGAAAATCATTATCTGACACAATTGCAGAAGTTTATAAATAACCCCAAGGACATGGTAACGATTAGTTATGAGCTACTAAAATAAAAAAGTACATCACTTACATCGAATACGATGCATTTACTCTCTGAGTATGAGACAATAGAACAAAAAACCCTAAGATATTGTGAACAAGGTTGATAGCTCATTATTTGAATATTGTGAAGCTCTCACTCATAGGCTTTACTGGTGCTCAGATCCAAATATGGCAGGAAAGGAAGGGGGTGGAGTACAATGAGTACTCAATCAGTATTTTCGATCGCCCTAGGAAGTAGTGGTGAGAGTCGATCTGGAAAGTACTCTTCCAAAGTATATCATATCCTAGTAGAACAAAAACATTAGGTGATTTATTTCAATCTATTCTAATCTCGATTGATAGAGTCACATAGTCTTGTTACTAATGGGAGGTGATGGGTATTCCTTTGAATTAGTTGAGGTGCGCAAGTTGACCCGAATGCCACAATTATGAAAAGAAAAATCATTTGCAAGTATTGTATAAGCAACCTACTTTGCTTTCTTCGTATTTGTTTTTGTGAAATTATCAATTTGCTATTTTTACATTAGGGTTGTTTGCTTGTCTTTATTCTTGATTCTTGCCTTGAGTTGTGCTATAAATTTTAGATTTCTTGCCGTTTTTAGTGTTACTTTTAGTAAACCTTAGATTGTCACAAATGTATTTTAGTGACATTATTTAATTGATATACTCTATTGACCTGTTTTTTTTATTTTTTTGGTTAAATAAGTTACACATGTTTTCATAGTTAGTGCTCTTCCATTTTATCGGGCTCTTTGTTGTCCAGTGTCAATAAACTCTTCGTTGTAGTAGTTTATAGATATTGTGAGCACAGTTGTGCGGGGGGGGGGGGTAGGTGTAGGGGTCAAGGGTAACAAGGGGAGCGATAGGTTGAGAGTTGGGTCTTGGAACATAAAGACTTTAATGGGTAAGTCTATTCAGTTCTTGAAGATTCTCAAAAAGAGGAAGATGAATATAACTCAAGACCAGCAACCGCTAATATTTTGAAGGAATTATCGCGGGAGGAAACGGAGATAGAAATTGCCAGCAACAAAGTAGGGGCAGAGGGTCAGATTTCAATTGATCATCACATTTCCATTGTTCCATGTAGCCATACAGAAATTTAAGAATGGGTGGTTGAAGATGTTGAGCCAATCCAACAGAATGAAGTACGATTTCTTCATAAAGATAAGGACACTACGACATGGGTTAGACAAAATCTAATTAAATTAGGGAAACTGTTTGGGATTGACTTTCAGGGTCATGAGGAAGAGACATTAGAGCTACTCATGCAGATAGACAGCTGCAGACAGGCAAGAAAGATGGAGAATGAAAGCATCACCAAAAGACCAAGGTATAAAGGGGTACAAGAACTCAAAAGACTTGCTTCTTTTGATGTCAAATTCAAAGATGAAGGGAAGAGAGACAGGGGGAGGGAAGGCAAGTTGTTGCGATGAAGGTAAAACTTGTGTCATGGAATGTTAGGGGTTTGAACAATAGGGAGAAAAGGAGATTTGTGAAGAGTATGATTCACAACTGGAATGCAGACATAGTTTGTCTTCAGGATTCAAAATTAGAAGGTGAAATTAAAGATTTAATCAAAGAAATTTGGGGTGGGAGATGGGTGAAGTTTGCTTGCCTACAAGCTAGTGGCACAAGAGGAGGAATTTTGATGATATGGGATAGTAGGTCTTGGAGAGGGGAAGTGTTAGAAGCAGTGTTTAGGACGGCAAGAGGCGACAAAAGGGGACAAGGGCCTGCCTCGCCACGTGGCGAGGCGAGCAGCGAGGCGCTCACCTTTTTGAATCGAGGCGCCAATTAATACCAAAAATTAAAGACATTTAATTGCACATATAATATTCAAAATTTCAATAGCAATTACATATATTACAAATACTATAATAATTACTATAGAAGAATTATTTTTTTTTCAAAAAAATAATGGACAACAGTCACAACATAGTGAAAGCAGAAAGCATTTTACAGTATTCCGGGACAAATTAGAGAGTGAAGAAAACAGAGGGAAAAAAAGAGTAGTGAAGGCAGGGAGCAGTGAAGAGTGAAAGAGAAAGAGACGAATGGAGCAACAACTCGAGGGAAAGAGACGAAGAAGAGAGCAACGATTGAGGAAGAGAAGAAGAGAGCAGCGACTGAGGAAGAGAAGAAGCAGCAACGACTCGAGGAAGAGAAGAAGAGGAATACACGAAAGTCTGATGAAAGTTTGAAAATAGTCCAACTCTTGAAGATCAAAATCCTCCAAATCATTATATTGCTCTTCATCTTCTTCCTCCTCGTATTCTTCATCAATTAGTGTTCGAGTCCTACTTGAAGATGAACTTGTAGATGTACTTTCTACTCCTTTGCCCTTGTCAAGTGCTGTTGATCTAGAAGAAAGTCCCCTAAGATGATAGATACTCTCGTCCGCTCCAATTGCCGTAGCAACACTACCCCAAGGAAGATCATCATCCTCATATACTAGTTCATCATCTTGATCTTCGGGGCATCTAACTAACCATTCATTTGAATCATCTATGTTATCGAAGCGAATTGGATCAATAAGGTCACGAGCATCATAACGACGTTTCAGTGTTCTATTGTACTTAATGTACACTAGATCATTGAGACGCGATAGTGTAAGCCTATTCCTCTTTTTGAAATGAATCTGTGCATAAGTTATTGATATTAACTAGTTGATATTGATAATAATATAATATGAAAAATAGGATATAAATTTTTATTTACGTATTCAAACACACTCCAATTTCGCTCACATCCGGATGCGCTACAAGTTAGGCTTAATACTTTCATGGCTAACTTATACAAGTTTGGTGTTTCACTACCAAATAGGACCACCATTCAACTATATTAAAATAAATTTAAAGGTTAGTGACTGTAAATAAGTCAAATAATTTAAGTAAGATCTAAATCAACCCACTTACCCGGTGACCTTGTGTCTCTAGCTCTTTTAGCCAGACCACAACCAAATAGTCCATCCGCCATTTTGTACTTAGGAAGCTCAGAGACTAGTGCATCTTGTATTGTTGTATCATGGACCAACTTCTCAACACATGCAATATACTCAGTCCACAGAGTCTTTGCTAAAGTCCCCTCTTCTTCAGCTTTATAATATAATCGTGGGTTCAAAACATAACCTGCAACATGCATAGGCCGATGGAGTTCTTCTGACCACCTTGCATCAATAATTTCATACACTTTTTCATATTGCTTCTTAACTCCACGAAAACCATGTGCAATAGCTTCTTTGGCTCTATCCATTGCTTCATTAGTATAACCTATTGGTGGTTTTTTCTCCCCATCCACCAAAGGAAGCACTTTTGTCAAAGGGCCACAAACTGTAAGTGCCCGAACAACATCATTCCAAAAGTGGACAGAAATAATAAGATTGACAACTTCTTTCCCCAAAGTTTCCTTTGCAAATTTACTTGAATTCCATTTGGTTGAGAGGACTAAAGTTCTCAAGTTTTTTTTTGTATGTACATAGCTCTCAAAGTTAAGAATGCGGTTTCAAATCTTGTCTTGGCCGGTTTCACCAAATTTCTTTCTTTGGTGAATTTTCTCATCAAGTTTAACAACAATGGCCTTTGACTAATGTAAGAATGAATTCTGATGGCCTTCTTAAAAACCGTTACAGAAAGATTAAATTATATTAATTAGTAGCTAATGAATTATTGACTATAAAGAAAGTTAAAGGATAGGTTGATTTCCGGAAGCATATGGCTTAACCTTGAATATGTCACCAAATATCAAGTTGATGCAATAAGCGGCACATGGAGTCCAATAAATGTGTGGGTATGCACCCATCATCATACTTCCCGCTTTGACATTCTCACTAGCATTATCAATGACAATTTGTACAACATTTTCCGGTCCAATTCTTTTGATAGTGCTTTCAAATAACTTGTACATTTTGGTGGAATCGGTAGATTCATTGCTAGCATCAACAGAACCAAGAAATACACTACCGATTGGAGAATTCACCAAAATATTGATGATCATTTTGCCATTTCGTGCGGTCCATTTGTCCATCATAATGGAACATCCAAACCTTGTCCATTGCCTTTATGCTCATCAACAATTTTTTCTACTTTATCCACCTCTTTTTTAAGGTGAGTGACTCTAACTTCATGGAATGTAGGAGGCTTCATTCCGGGGCCATGTTGTCCAACCGCCTCAATAAATTTATCGAATGATTTGTGATTGACGCAATTAAAAGGGAGGCCGACATCATACATCCAAATTGCAAAAGCACTTACCGCACGCGCTCTTAGAATTTTCTTTGTTTCATCAATTCCTCGTCCTTTTTCAGCCTCCTTTTTGTGTTGATTTTTGTGAAAATAGAGGTTCAAAGGTCCTCCTCGTCACACTCCGTGCGGTGGATGAACCTCCACTAGAAGATATCTTTTGAGTTTTGGAGGGAGGAATCATTTCCGCATAATCATCCATTTCATCAAGATCATCAATATCAACATATTCTTCTGGCTGCCTCACTTGAAATTTGGGATTATTAGCGATTTTGTTTTGCATATAAGCCCTTACTTCTTCTCTAATCTCCGACGGACAAGCGGCACATTGTTTAACATTCTTGAAACCACCCACTAAATGTTGTTTGTGTCGACTTATTCCACCATTAAAAGTACTCCCACAAAAGTTACAATTATTAGAATCTTTCGTCACTCCTTGAGTGCCATAATTTCATCCAATGTCCCTTTTTTTGCTAGCATCCGCCATTGGTTATTGAATTCAATTAATTCACTGTTTAGGAATATTGGAATAAATAATTAGGAAAATGGAAAGATTTTTTTTAATTGACTGCCCATAATTTAAAAAAAAATCACACAAAGCAATAAGCATTGCTTACACGAGAAAAAAAGAATTGAAAAAAAAACTGAAGAAGAAGAACAGAAAAAAATTGAAGAAGAAGAACTGAGAAAATGACATACCTGGAACAAAGAGTCGCGAGGGAACTGGAGAACAGAATCGCGAGGCGGCGAGGGAGAACAAGAGAAGTCTGTCGCGAGTCTCGCGACTGAGAAGAGAGCGAGGGAGAACTGGAGAGTTTGTCGCGAGGGAGAAGACAACGAGGGAGAAGAGTCGCGATGGAGAAGCCGAAAAGAGAGTCAATCGAGGGAGAAGAGGTCAATCGCGATGGAGAAAGCAACAATTTCAAAAGTATAAAAAAACCCCTAATTTTGACTAATATTGTTAAGTCAAATATTTTTAATTAAAAAGGCGACGCCTTTTCTGTCGCCATTGTGTTGCCTTACGTCGCCACACCTCACCATTTCGATCTCGCCTCGTCGCAGTGGAGAATGGTGAGGAGGCATCGCCTCGCCTCTCGCCAAAGGCGAGGAGGCGCTCGCCTTTTGTAACACTGGTGGGAGCAGAATAAGTCTTATTTCATTTGACAACTGGTGGCTAAACACAGATGGTTTTGTGGATAGAATTAAAGGGTGGTGGGAGTCTTTTGAATTCACAGGAAAACCTGATCACATCTTGGCATGGAAACTGAAAGCTCTAAAAGGGAAACTTAAAGAGTGGTGCAGGACCAACATGGGCAATCTGGGAACTCAAAAGACTCAAATTCTAAGGGAGTTGGTCAAGTTAGAGGCTATCCAAGAAAATAAGAGTGTTGTCAGAAGAGGAAACTATTGTGAAGGCATCTCTTTTGATGGAGTATGAAGAACATCTCAAAAATGAAGAAATAGCTTGGAGGCAGAGATCTAGAGCACTCTGGTTAAAAGAGGGGGACCGAAGCACCAGCTATTTTTCACAAGCTGGCCAATGCACATAGGAGAAGCAACCACATCGATCAATTAGTGGTTCAAGGCACAAACATAATGGATTCAGAGAGAATCAAAGGGGAAATCATTGGTTTCTATGAGAAGTTGTATACAAAGACTGTTGGTAAACTGGCCTACTATCTCTGAAGCAGAGAAGAAAGCTTTTTACAAGGTAACTTTGAGGAATAAGAGGTTTTTTCTTGTTTGAAGATGTGTGCCATGGACAAAGCACCTGGTCCAGATGGCTTCACAATGGGATTTTATATTAAATGTTGGGAGGTGCTGAAAAAGGACATCATGGGTACTTTCAGAAATTCTCATGCAAGGCGTGTTTTTGGGAAAAGTTTTAGTGTTACCTATGTTACATTAATTCCAAAGCACACTAGAGCTAAGGAATTGAGAGACTTTAGGCCTATTAGCCTCATAGGTAGTATCTACAACTGCTATCAAAGGTACTCACAGAAAGATTGAAGAGAGTGGTACACAAGTTGGTTGATACTCAACAGATGGCTTTCATCAAAAATAGGCAAATTATGGATGCCATCATGATAGCTAATGAAGTGGTGGATTCTAGAATATCACAGGGGAAGGCAGGAATATTATGTAAATTGGATATTGAGAAGGCTTATGATTATGTTAATTGGGAATACCTTCTGAAAATACTTACTTGTATGGGATTTGGGAGGAAATGGATCACATGGGTAAGATTCTGCATCTCAACAGTCAAATTCTCTGTTCTGATCAATGGAGCACTAAATTGTTTTTTACCAGCTCAAAGAGGTCTGAGGCAAGGAGATCCTTTGTCCCCTTTCCCGTTTGTTATAGCCATGGAGGGTTTAAATAATATGATAAAGGTAGCAAAGAACACTAACTATCTAAGGGGATTTGAGGTGGCAACAAATCCTCATTCTGTACCAAACTTGGCTGTCACACACCTTCAATATGCAGATGACACTTTAATCTTTTGTGATGCTGAGGAAGGGCAATTGCTGATCTTAAGGTCAATTTTGGTGCTATTTGAAAGTGTCTCTAGATTGCATATAAATTGGAGCAAGAGTATGTTGTTTCCTATAAATGAGGTTACCAACATAGAGGAGTTGTCTAGAATTCTAAGAGGGGAAGTAGGAACTTTACCTACCACCTACCTTGGAATGCCTTTGGGAGACAAATCAAATTCCATGAACATTTGGAGCTCGGTGATGGAGAAGTGTAAAAAGAAGTTGTCCAGATGGAAATCACATTATTTATCTTTAGGAGGCAGAGTTACCCTTATAAACTCAGTGTTGGATGCTCTTCCCATCGTTGATGATCCCTAGTACTATCTTTTGGTGTTTATGGAAAGAGAGGAACAAAAGATGTTTTGATGATTTCAACTTCTAGAAATCTTTTGCGACGCAGATGTATGTCTAGTTAGCCTCTTTAGTTGGTCCAAACTGACCCTGGTAAATAATTTAGAACTCTTCTTGGATTTTGTTAGCTCAATAGCTTAGGAGGAGGCTACAAATCCTTTTTTTTTTGTGAGCTTAACTGATGTATCCTTGTAAAGCTTGCATCTTCTTGATGCCTTGAAATGATTCTACTTCATTAAAAAACAACAACCAATGTAGTGTTTATAAATGGGGTCTCAATGTACTAATGTAGATACACAATTTTGATAATATATTTCTCCTATATTTCTCACATGGTATCAGAGCAATGGTGAGAAAATTAAATCAACCGTCATTGTGCACTTTTCCGCTGACCTAAATTGCTGGCCGTGAAGATAAAATTTTCTGGCAGTGTTTTTTCAGGAATTTTTTTTTCTAGTGGCGTCAACTCCTGATTCCGAGGCTGACCATATAATTTTTTCCTGATTCCGATCAGCTTTTGGTGATCAGATCTCTTTTTTCAGCAGTCAGGTCTATATCCATCAGTTCCAGATCATTTTTCGGTGATCAGATCTTTTTTCGGGCAGTTAGATCTATTTCCAACTGGTCCAGTTCTGGCAGTCAGCCATTCCAACAACAGATTCTGGCCCCAAAATTCTTCTTCACATTTTTTCTGTGAGAATATCCTAATATCACAATATGTCGTTAGGGATTCATACTTTTGGCTCCAAGAATATAGGAAGTTCAAGTGCCATGATCACTACAAAACCATTAATGGGAAGCTCAAACTATTTAGTTTGAGCTTCTTCGGTTGAGTTGTGGTGCAAGTGCCTAGGCGTTCAAGATCTCTTGGCCAACAATGCTTGTGTGGTAGATGAAAAGGCAAAGGCTAGTGAGGCAAATGATAAAGCCAATTAGCCAAAGCACAATGGGAGATGATTGATGCTCAATTAGTCTAGAAATTAGTCTTTTCCCCAGTACCAATTTTCTTCCCCAATCCACAATTCATTCTAGAAATTAGTCTTTTTCCAATTACCAATTTTGTATTTCAGATTATTATTGAAAGAGAGCCACTGTCTTTTAACTGTTTTACAAACAGACACCCAAGTGTACCAGACACCTCCTCAGTAATCCAGCAATTCAGGAGCCCATATTTCTGTGAAATGAATCTCCTCCAAAGTGCCATATCTTCACAACAAAATCTCCACAACCAATCCACAATTCATTCTAGAAATTAGTCTTTCCCCCATAACCAATTTTGTATTTCAGATTATTACTGAAAGAGAGCCAGTCTTCTAATTGTTTTCCACACAGAACACCCAAGTGTACCAGTCACCTCCTCAATAATCCAGCTATCCAGGAGCCCATATTTCTGTGAAATGAATCTCCTCCAAAGTGCCGTATCTTCCCAATAAAATTTCCACAACCATTTCTTCAGTAGACTTTTGTTTTGTGCACGTAGCTTCTTTATGCCTAGACCACCCTACTCTTTGCTACGACTCACTTTATCTCATTTGACTTGATTGTACCCCTTCTTCTCTTTATTGCCCTGCCATAGTAACACTCTTCTTGCCTTGTTAAATTTTTCTCTATTCTCTATTCTGCTCAGTTTTTGCAAAATCTCATTCCACACTTGCAACTTCTTGTTCTTTGCTCCGAGAGGCATACCTAGGTATTAAGTAGGTAGGGAAGCCACTTGACACCCTAGGTTCTCTGCTAGGATCTGCATATCAGGCACTTGGTTGACTGGGTAGAGACAACTTTTCTGGCAGTAAACATGGAGCCTTGAAACGCCTTCAAAATTGGTAAAGATAGCTCTCAAATGCCTTATTTGTGTAACTTCAGCTTCACAAAAAAACTAGGGAATCGTCTGCATAAAGTAGATGAGATATGTCCATTTTATTGCCCATATTTCTGTTAGCACAAAAGCCTCTAATCCATCAATTCTCCCTTGTGGGGAAACTTGATGTGCAAATATCTTGTTTACTTCTCCTTAATTTGGAAACCTCTACTCTCTTGATTTTGTTGATTCCCATGTTTTTTTTTATGACTATGGTGTCCGGACCAACTTTGGTGTACCTCGACTAATTCCATAGGGTACCTGCCACCTCCCACAAGCAACAAGTATCAAGTAACTCTATCTACCTAGGCTAGGACATATGGGAACAATCACCTAATGTTAATCTTCTCCACTGAGTTTTGAACATGAAACCTTAGGGTTCTCAACCACTTCATTGACCGCTAGGCCACACCCTTGGGTGCTCCCATTCTATTCTCAATAAGTCATCTCTTCAGCAAATAGCATGCACTGTTAAAACCTCGTCCTATTATTAGCCAGCTCATTAGATCATTCTTAAAATAGGGTATACATAGGACATGAAAGATTAAGTATCTATATGTTGTTCAATTTTACCAATGTTAGAATGGTAGGAATATTCTATAGCATATGTATAAGTATAGTAGGTAGCTTGATTTCTCCTAGATTTAAAACTAGCTTTTTACTCCTAGATTTACAACTAGAGTTTTTACTCCTAGATTACTTCTATCTTAATTAGGTATTCATTTGTATTTTTTTGTATTGATTTCCTTTCCTTTTTAGGACATTTGTACTTGAGCTATTTAAACCCCAATAGCTTGTGAGAATAATTAGTTTTCTCTCAAACTCTTGTTCTCTCACAACAACTTCAAAAATAAGTACATATCTGTGGTTAACTCATTCTGTTTAAAAGTTAAAATTTTAGAATATTATTTCTGTCCCCACTAATCATCTGGCTGAAAAAGCAAAAAACATTTTAATTTTTCAACGTTACTATGTAATAAATAGTACTACTCTAAGTACAGTAGATGTTGGAACACAATTCCTACTTGCATTTTCTGGAACATATGGAAGCCGCATGAGAGAAACAATAGATGTCTTATTTCTTAATGAAAGGATGGAGAATATCTTATATGTCAAATCTAGATGTTTGAAGAGCCTTTATTTATGGTGTAGAACTAGCTTTAATCTGTATCTTGACTCTCTGTCTAATCTCTTGTACTCCTTTAACCTTTAGATGAAAATATTTCCCTTCTTTGCAATTTTTGTACTCATTAATAATTACTAAAGCAATTTTTATAGTTACTATGGTATGAACAGTACTCCTTTAAGTAGAGTAGACAGTTTTGGAAGGCAATTCCTCCTTGCATTTCTGGAACATTTGGCAGAAGAGAAACAGCAGAGGTCCTAATGATAGGAGAGATTATCTTACATGTCAAATCAGTTGTTCGAATAGCCTTTATTTATGGCGTAGAGCAAGCATTTTTATTGGATCTTGACTCGTATGTTTTATGTCTCATACTCCTTGAAATTTTAGATGGAAATTTCTTCCTCTCTTGTAGTTTTTGCTACTAGTTAATAAAACCATTACCTTTCCCTATCATAAGAAGAAAAAAATAAAATAAAATGTTCTACTTTAGCAATACATATACTCTCAAGTGATCTCATTGTTTGCACTGCTGAATTATTTATAATTTTGTGGCGTGTCTGAGAGGTGTGTATTATTCATGAAAATGGACCTAAAGTGCTGAGACATTATGGGCAATAGCTTTATAGCTATTATTTGCAGACTTGTCACTTAGTTACATTTACCTTGTTCCCCAACTTAGAACTAGATAGAGGTGACAAATCTTAGTGCTCCCTGATTTCCTACTTTAGGAATCTGTTATGATGCTCTTTTTGTTTGATTTTATAAAAATGTTATTAATGCTTTCTAAAATGCTTGCAGGCAGTTGTTGTGCGTCCTCTATCTGCCGTTGGTGCCCTTGTTCGATTTGCTGAGGAGCCCCAAATGTTTGCTATTGAATTTAATGATGGATGCCCAATTCATGTGTGCCTTTGTGGCTTTGCCAGATGTCAAATTTGTTTATTTACTTGTGTTGGTTAGACTTTTTGCCTTATGTCCTTTTTTCTTCAGGTATATGCTAGCACGTCTCGTGATAACTTGCTTGCCGCAGTTCGTGATGTTTTGCAAACAGAAGTAAGGCCTCTTTTGTTTGTACTTAATGAAGGTCTTAATCTTAATTTCAAAGTCTGGATCATAATTATTGAGATCAAAATATTAAGCGCATTTATTTGTCTTATTTTACAGCTACTTAATGGGTCTAAACAGATCTGAATGATTAAGATCTATAACGAAGTTTTAACATTATTAAGATGTCTATTTAAAAAATTGTGCAGAAATGATGGGTGGTGCCTATAACCACCATATCAGCCACAACTACCTCCACCAATTACCACTACCTACCATCCACAACCACCAATCAACAAAATCAATCGTCATCACCATTAGCCATCATTTGCAGTCATTACCCCCAACCATTATTATATCCGCTAATCACCACTGATGATTACCATTAGTCAACATTATATATCTCTGGTAATCATTATCATTTACCATCGTCATAGCTGTCAATGTATCTCACTCCTAATTATCAGCTGTCATCACCAATAACGTTGGTTAATCACTACCACTATACAATAAGATAATGCCCGCAACCACCAACATCAGTCAATACCATCCCAAATCGATACACACAATCACCATCGTTAGTCATCACTAGTACCAGTTGCCATATAATTTTTTTTTTTTTTGATATAATATTAGATCAATTTAGTGTCTTAGTTAAATTTTTATTTTATTATTGTATAAACAAAGACAAATTTTATACATTCAGATGTTGAGGAAACCAATAGTCTTAACTATCACTATTCAAATCTTAATCAGATATGCATTTAGATTCAAATGCCTTAATCTTAATGAAAACAAATGAGGCCTAAGTGGACATGCTCTTCTTGGTCATTAATAGTTTTTTAAGCCTTTCTAAGGGGTTGCATTGAATGCATTCTCACATGTTTAGACATCATTGAATACATGGATTTTCTTAAGTCATATCGCCTTACACATCTTGTTTATTTTGTGTAGCGCCAGTGTCCGGTCCCCGTGCTACCAAGGCTAACAATGCCTGGTCATCGAATTGATCCACCATGTGGCAGATTCCACTTAAAATTTTCTGCTTCACAACAGCCTGTTGCTGACTTGGAAACTGCAACTTTGCATTTAAAACATATGGCAGCAGCTGCTAAAGATGCTGTGGCCGAGGGAGGATCTATTCCTGGATCAAGAGCAAAACTATGGCGCAGGATAAGAGAATTTAATGCATGTATTCCATATGGTGGAGTACCTTCTGGTATTGAAGTACCGGAGGTGACGCTAATGGCTTTGATTACAATGCTTCCAGCTGCTCCCAATCTCCCACCAGAGGCGCCATCACTACCTCCACCCTCTCCTAAAGCCGCTGCTACTGTGATGGGTTTCATTGCTTGTTTGCGTAGGCTGCTTTCATCAAGAAGTGCTGCTTCTCATGTGATGTCTTTTCCTGCTGCTGTTGGTCGTATAATGGGTCTACTTAGAAATGGGTCTGAAGGAGTAGCTGGTGAAACTGCAGGCCTTGTGGCAGTACTTATTGGTGGTGGTCCAGGGGAAACTAACGTGCAGACAGATACAAAAGGGGAATGGCATGCAACAATAATGCATACCAAGTCTGTGCTGTTTGCTCAACAAAGTAATCTTATAATTCTGGTAAATCGGTTAAGGCCTGTATCGGTGTCACCACTATTATCAATGTCTATTGTTGAGGTTCTTGAGGCAATGGTCTGTGAACCACATGGAGAAACAACCCAGTATACAGTGTTTGTGGAGTTACTACGTCTTGTAGCTGGATTGCGCCGCCAGCTGTTTGCATTGTTTGGACATCCTGCCGAAAGTGTGCGAGAAACAGTAGCTGTCATTATGCGAACAATTGCTGAAGAAGATGCAGTTGCAGCAGAATCAATGCGTGACGCTGCTTTGCGAGATGGTGCACTACTGCGTCATTTGTTGCATGCACTATACCTTCCTTCTGGTGAGCGACGTGAAGTTAGCAGGCAACTTGTGGCTCTTTGGGCTGACTCTTATCAACCTGCTCTTGATCTGTTATCTAGAGTTCTGCCTCCAGGACTTGTTGCTTATTTGCACACTAGATCCAATGGGGTTCCAGTTGAAGGTGTATCTGACCAGGAAAATTCATTGCTGAGTAGACGACGCAGACGGTTGCTTCAGCAAAGGAGGATTCATCCTGGGAAAGAGATCACATCTCAAGGACAATCTTTGCCTTCTGCTACTAACTATGAAGTTAGTGACCAAGCTCCTGTAAGTTCTGTCCCTTTCAGAACTTCTGATGGTTATCAAAGGGCTGCTGTTGATTCAATCTCTGGACAGGTGTCATCCATGCACTCTTCAGCTGGCAATGCAGGTGAATGCTTCCAAGGTGAGCTGTCTGCTGCTGCTGCTCCTCAAACTGATCAGTCGTCAACCATTCCTGCACCTGACGGTCCTTCAACAAGTACACATTACTTGGTTGAATCAAACGCTGCAAATGCTGTGGATTCTGATGTTACTGCGATTTCCCAGGATACAGGCCTTCCAGCTCCTGCACAGGTAGTGGTTGAAGATGCACCTGTAGGATGTGGAAGGTTGTTACTGAATTGGCCAGAATTCTGGCGAGCTTTCACTCTTGACCATAATCGCGCTGACTTAATTTGGAATGAGAGGACCCGACAGGAATTGCGAGAGTCATTGCAAGCTGAAGTTCATAATCTCGATGTTGAAAAAGAACGGTCCGAAGATATTGCCCCTGGAGGTGCAAATAGAGACTCAATAACCGACCAAGATAGTGTGCCTCAAATATCATGGAACTACAGAGAGTTCTCTGTTAGATATCCTAGCTTATCAAAAGAAGTTTGTGTAGGTCAATACTATTTGCGTTTACTTCTTGAGAGTGGCACAAGTGGGAGGGCACAAGATTTTCCTCTGCGTGACCCTGTTGCTTTTTTCAGAGCACTGTATCACCGGTTTCTATGTGATGCTGACACTGGGCTTACTG
This sequence comes from Solanum lycopersicum, assembly GCF_036512215.1. Classification (NCBI taxonomy): domain Eukaryota; kingdom Viridiplantae; phylum Streptophyta; class Magnoliopsida; order Solanales; family Solanaceae; genus Solanum; species Solanum lycopersicum. The sequence goes on along the minus strand of NC_090807.1, from coordinate 37,426,487 downwards.
TGGATGGTGCTATTCCTGATGAATTGGGTGCTTCTGATGATTGGTGTGATATGGGAAGATTAGATGGTTTTGGAGGAGGGGGAGGCTCCTCTGTCAGGGAGCTCTGTGCACGGGCCATGGCAATTGTTTATGAACAACACTACAACACAGTTGGCTCATTTGAAGGAACAGCGCACATTACAGTTCTCTTGGACCGGACTGATGATAGAGCTTTACGGCACCGTCTTCTTCTTCTTCTAAAGGTGCATCTCTTTTATTTTATTATTGTATTTCTATTTAATGGTTGTCTTTAAATAACACCACATGTACAGAAAAGGAAAAGACGACTGGTTCATCTAAGTTTAAGGTGTACAAAAAACAGCTAAACAGCTCATGCTGTTTGATCTTTAACTAACAACACCTGTCCATGGAAAACAAAGAAGGTGCTTCTTCCATGTATGAGGAGTAAAAAGGAAAATAGAAAACTTGGTTTATTGAACTTACTATGGGTCCTAGTAACAAAAGATATAAAAGATCTTTAAGACCCATTTTAATGGGAGAACTTTTGTTGGATACCTTGATTCACTCGAATGATGAAGATTTACGTTCTTCTTACATAGTCTAGTGTTCTTTTTTCGGAAAATTTGGTCAAGTTGAAAAAATGACTCTTTGAAGTTGAAGTTGAAAAAGAGTATTTTGAAGCTGAAATTGTGTCTGGACATGAATTTCATTTGAAAAAGAAGTTAGGAGTTTTAGAAGTGGAAACCTTTTTTTATTAGAAACACTCCTCAAAAAAGTTTTTTAGTTTCAAATTCTCTATTTCATGTTGGAGTTCTTTTTTTTTTTAATAAGTAATCATTTGTATTATAACTCAACACTGAGGTAGTGCCAAACCCTTTTACAACAAGTCAAAGTATAGCAATATATCAAAGGACTCCCAATCCTAGCATGATTCTAACACATCTAGGATATTTTCTGCATCTATAGGGGAGTTCCTTGTACACCAAAACACAAAAGCAAAATACAATCTCTTTTGATTTTTATGAACTGTTCTATTCCCGTCTTCGAAACACCTAGCATCTCTCTCCTTCCAGATGTTCCACCGTACACAAGATGGTATGGTTTTCCAGTAGCTCCTGTTTTTTGCTCCCTTCCCAGCTTCTTCCCACCTAGATAGAGTGTCAACGATCTTGCTAGGCATTGCCCATTGTATGCCTCTGAGATTAATGAAAATCTTACATAGTTGGTTAGTGATTCTACTGTGCAAAAACAAATTTCCCACTATCTCAACTGCCTCACCACATAAACAACAGTGCGTGACTAAGATAATGTTCCTCTTTCTTAGGTTTTCATGTGTCAAGACAGCTTCTTTCGGTAGCAGCCATGAGAAACATGCCACCTTCAAAGGTGCTTTTGTTCTCCAGATTTGTTTCCATGGCCATATGGAGTTCTGTGCCACTGTCGAGTTCAGGAGTTTGTACCATGAACTTACTTTGTATACCCCTTTGTTGTGCCCATTCCACCACAGTCTATCCACCCCATTCAGACTTTGAAAAGCTTCAGGGATTTTGAAGAACTCGATCAGTCTAGGAATTTCCCAATGATTCAAGTTTCTTCTAAAATTTATGTCCAAGCCTTGGAGCGCCCACATGTCAGCTATTGTTTTGTCCTGATGGATAGCTAAATCAAACAAATCAGGGAACTTCTTTGCAAGACTCCAATTAGGTAACCACCCATCTTTCCAGAAGATGGTTTTATTACCATCACGTACACTAATGGTAGTGTGGTTACTTAAAATAGTCCCCCAATTTCTGATAGATCTCCAAACAGAATGACTGTTTGCTTCTTCAGTGATACATCCATCCAATTCTCCATACTTTGCTGTAATCACCTTTTCCCATAGAGAGAGTGTCTCATGGGGCATATCTCCATAACCACTTCATTTCAAAGCTTTATTTGGTTCTTCAGATTTTTTATACCAAGGTCCCCCAGTTTCTTGCTTGAGATTAGTTCTTTCCACTTGACTAAGTGATAACCTACTCTTAGTATTATTTCCTTGCCAAAAGAAGCTTCTCCTGGTCTGGTCTAGCCCCTGTACTACCGTAGCTGGGATGGGGAAAAGGGTAAGCATGTAGGTTGGGAGAGCATCTAACACAACATTAATTAAAGTGAGTCTACACCCCAGACAAGTATTGGGCTTTCCATCTTGATAATTTCCTCTCACACCTTTCCAGGATATTGTCCCAAATTTCCTTGGACCTTGATTGGGCCCCAAATGGCATCCCTAGATACATAGAGGGTAGGGTTCCAACTTCTCCTCCCAGAATTGAGGCCAAGAGGTCAATGTTTGGTACATTATAAATGGGGTAAATGTGACTCTTCTCCCAATTAATGTGCAAACCTGAAATGCCTTCAAAAAGTACTAGGATCACTCTCAAGTATCTAAATTGTTCCTGTTCTGCCCCACAGAAAATCAATGTATCATCTGTGTATTGTAGATGTGTCACCTCTAGACTTTCTCCATTGTTTTTAGCCACTTCAAAACCAGATAGCCAGCCATTGACCTTTGTTGTCTTAATCATATTATTGAGACCCTCCATTGCTAGGATGAATAGAGAAGGGGACAGAGGATCCCCTTGTCTTATTCCCCTTTGGGCTGCAAAAAAACCTTCCGGTGATCCATTTATCACTACTGAGAATAATGGACAAAATTGCAAACAAAATTGACTTGCAATATATAGCTGCTTGAACATGTTACTTCAGAGGTGGTGGCTCTAAAATAGCTGCTTAGATGGAAATGCTATGCCTCCTTTACTTGACCATTGCTTCGCTTTGATGAGTAAAAAATAGCTAATCATTTTAGCTTCTAGTTTTTTTTTCTTTTTTCGATGAAGTAAGAAGAATGTCATTAACAAAGCATCAAGCAGATGCACAGATTACAAAAGAACGAAATATCAGCTCCCAAAAAGGCAAAAAAAGCTATCTAAACCACTAACAACAGAGATCTATGGAGCTGATAAATTCTAGGAAAGAATTGACACTAAGTACTGGAGAGAGATTAACCCAACCAAAAAGAGTAATCAAACATCTTCCTTAAAGGTAGAGTTGGGGGTTGGTGCCATCGTAACATCTTTTGTTCCTCTTCGTCCATAAGCACCACAAATTACAGGCTAGAAATGAAGACCGGATCTGCTTATGGACTTCCCAACTTTCCAGGAACTCCAACACACAAAACCCTCTCAATGATCTTGGCATGATCCAAGTGAGTCCAAAAATTGAGAAGAACATGTTCCATAGGCCTGTTGCAACTGTGCAATGAAGGAACAAGTGATTAATAGATTCTGAGTTGCACAAGCACATGTAGCATCTGTTGACTATTTGAAATTTCCTCACCATGAGATTATTCTGAGTCAAGCAGAGTCTTTTAGAGTAATCCAACTGAAACAAATAACTTTACGTGGCAACTTAGTTCTCAAGATTGATTTCCATGGGCATTGATCAATTAAGGTCTTCTTGGAGCTTTGTTGAAGGTAGCATGCTTTAACTGAGTAGGATGGATCCATTCCTTCTATGTCTCCAGATAAGTTTGTCCCTGTGTTGACTGGTGATTGCACTAGTCTGAATGGTGGCCATGAGGCTAAAAACCTCTTCCAACTCCCAGTCATTAAGATTTCTCCTTAGGATCAGATTCCACACATTGTCTTCCCTGTACTGCGAGATGGTTGAGTCTGGATGAGATGCAATCTGGAAAATGCTTGGAAAAACAATTCATTAGAGGAGTGTCTCCTAGTCAAATATCTTTCCAAAACTGAATATGTTCCCCATTTCCCACCCTAAGTGAGGCATCATTGAAGAATATTTCTCACAGTTCCCTTATATCTCTCCAGACCCCCGTACCATAAGAGGTACTGGCTTTATTAGAGCACGAATGACTATCACTGCCATACTTTGCTTGGATCACTTCCTTCCACAAGCCAGCCGCCTTTTGATTGTATCTGCAGTGCCACTTCAATAGAATACACTTGTTATGTAAGGCCAAGTCTTTTATCCCCAATCCTCCATATTATTTTGGCAAAGTGACTTTGGCCCATTTAACAAGTTGAATTTTGTGGTCGTTGTTGTTGCCTTCCGAGAGAAAGTCTCTCTTGATTTTGTCAACTCACAGTTTCACCTCAGCTGGCATAAGGATTAAGGACATAAAATAAGTGGGAATGTTGTCCAATACACTATTCATGAGAAAATAATCTGCATAAGACGCATCATACTTGGGGGCTTGTTACCTTTTTTGTTTCTCGTATGAATGATACTTGCAAAACATAGGTGCGATAACCTATCTAATAATTATGATACTTGCAAAACATAGGTGCGATAACCTATCTAATCATATATTATTATAAGCATGAAGCTCAAAACTTAAAAGTTGAATTACCATTTTGCGCCTCTAATAAATTAAAACTAATATAATTTATATATATATATATATATATATATATATAATCTTCTTATTCTCATTTCATAATCTTGACCTTTCAAATTTCTAATATAAATGTAAAATAAAACAAAAATGAGTAGTTATCAAGAAATTAAAGTAGATTCATGTATCTTTAAAATTAAATTTCATTTCTATCTTTTTTATATTTATTTTAACAATAATTCATGTGACTTTTCATGTTTCTATAATTTTGTTCTATAAATTTAACTTTTTCAAAAAGAACTTTTATTTACCACTCCTACAATTCTTGTATGTAGGAACTCTAAACATGTGAAATAATGTCACAATTTGAGGTGAAAGTTGTGAGATTCCCTTATGAAGTTATGAGAATAGATAAGAATTCAATTACTGAATCATCGGAGCTTGATGTGTTAGTTTTATACTTATTTGTAGTAAGAATTATAATAAGACTTTTTTGTCTTTTCATATAGTTGAATTCTTCTAAATTCAAATTTGTATTTTGTATGCTCAAATGTTCAGTTTCACTATAGAGACAAACAAAATGAAATGTCTAATTATCTTGCTCATGTGTACCTTTTTTTTTCTCTTCTCCGTACTTATAATTTTTTACATATACATTAATTTTCATCTTTAAGAATGAATGTGATAAAATAGGATGTTTACTCTTTTCTTTTCTTTTTATGGAAAAAAAAGGTAGCTTGATGTGTTAGTGTTATACTTATTTGTAGTAAGAATTATAATAAAACTTTTTTGTCTCTCTTCATATAGTTGAATTCTTGTTTTATTAGCAAGTTGCTCTAAATTCATATTTGTATTTTGTATGCTCAAATGTTCAGTTTTACTATAGAGACAAACAAAATGAAATGCCTAATTATCTTGCTCATGTGTACCTTTTTTTTTCTTTTCTCCGTACTTATCATTTTTTACATATACATTAATTTTCATCTTTAAGAATGAATGTGATAAAATAGGATGTTAACTCTTTTCTTTTCTTTTTATGGAAAAAAAGGTGAAACATATAATATTAGATTAATGGTGGATAAGTTATATATGACAGAATTTAATTTTATATAAAAATAGTAGTTATTCATAAATATCTTGATTTTTAAAATATAAATGATAAAACTTTTTACATCTTAGTTTTAAATATTTATAGTTAACTAATTAGTTTAAAGTGTTTGTGGATAAAAATTTAATACAATACTTAAAACACATTCATTAATAAAGTTGAAAGGTTTTGTTTTCCTTCACTCAAAGTTAATCTTACACTATCTAGCATTATTCTACCAATAAAACGGAACTATCAAGAAATTTAATTTAGATAGTTGTTATTTTTCCTTTTAGCTTTGCAAACTTATTTTTTAAATTACAAACAAAGTTTATTTTATTAATTTCTCATATTATTATCTCGATGCATTCACTTGGAGGTCAGAAAATTGGAGTGTCACAATTAGTAGTAAAACAAAGTAAGAAATCTCAATTAGATATATTTTATTATTTAGTAATATTATCTTTTAAGAAATAATACACTCATGGGTTACACGCGCAAAGCGCGTGCTCGGAAACTAGTAATTATATAAGATGGAGTGGTGAATAGAATTTGTATATTAAGAAATATCTTGACAAGAGAAGCTAAATTGAAAGAAATGTTGAAGTAATGTGCCTTACTTTAATAAAACTTCTTGTAACAAAAAATAAATTCATGACATTAGTGTTGTAAGAATCTCTTAAATATTTTTTGTTTGATAAACCTTTTTCGTGTATATAAGTAATGAAAGGCAGTTTGTGGTTTTGGTGTTGCCTGAGTTTTGTATTCTGAACCTACAAATATAAGAAGACAAATCTATGTCCATTTGTAGAAAATAAAGCGGTAAATTTTGTTTATGAAGTAAACAAAATCTGTAATTGCAATAGGTGTATACACGTGTATAATCTCATCAGGTGTATTTGGTGATCCAGTTGAAATACTTATTCAGTATGTAAATAACAAATTTCTCAATAACACTTTTAAAATTCATTATCTCTGGATATACAAGGAAACACTTCTTCTGTGGGAGAGCAAAGCAGAGTCACTTTCTACACTAATTTCTGATGCTGCAGAATATAATGTATTCCTCTGATCTCATGTAATAACTGTTCCTCAAATACGCTTTATATAGGAAAATGGATTTAATTCAGTCGACACCTAATGGCACATGGTGAACAAACAAATGCAAGCTATCTTAGTTGTTGTCAGATGATACGTGTAGTGAAAAGTGGGGCCATCTTTATTTATTGGGAGTAATTTCTTGGAAAGGTTACCACGCTTTACGAATTATAATGAATTGGCTCCTGAACTGTTACTTGGAAAACCATTTAGTGCTGGAGAGAGTGTATATAGTTCTATAAATCACACAAGCACTAGTTAATTTTTCACCTTCATGTCTGATCAAAATATTTTTTTGCAAGAGTATAACTTTGAGAGTGCTCTATATTCTTTTTCAATATTTCCCAACTTGTGCAGGTTTTGATGAAGGTTTTGACTAATGTAGAGGCATGTGTCTTGGTTGGAGGCTGTGTACTAGCTGTTGACCTACTAACAGTAGTTCATGAAGCTTCAGAAAGAACAGCTATACCTCTGCAGTCGAATTTGATTGCTTCTACTGCATTTATGGAGCCATTAAAGGAGTGGATGTTTCTTGACAAGGATGGTCTGCAAGCTGGACCAGTGGAGAAGGACGCTATTAGGAGACTCTGGTCAAAAAAGGAAATAGATTGGACCACCAGATGTTGGGCTACTGGGATGCCAGATTGGAAGAAGTTGCGAGATATTCGTGAGCTCAGGTGGGCTTTGGCTGTCCGAGTTCCTGTTCTCACTCCAACCCAGGTATTGCACTACTTTCATTTTGATATAGTTAAAAACTTGTTTTTCAATTTCCCACGTCCCATTTTGACAGTGAAAGATTTGAAAAGAACTTTGAAATTTGGTAACACTTGAACTGAGTGGTCTTGAAGTTGAAAATGGATTCTTTTTTATTTTGATGTCTTTTGTTGTTTTGAAGTTAGTAGATGTAAACTTTCTTCTGTAATATTTATCAAGATTGTGATGTATATTTTAGGAGAGTTTGGAGGTCGCGGCTAAGGGTAGAAGGTTAGTAGGTGGTTAAAGAGTTGTCGTATTACTATCCTATTCATATACTTGGCTTGGCATGTATAGGGCACCTTGCCAGTAGTACTATTAGCCTATTCATATTGTCTGTTGCTTTTGGTATCTGATATCACATATTTGTGTTTTGGTGATCGCACCTTACTGTTGTTGTTACATTTCCTTGCTTTGTTCTTGTGATCGCATATATGTTCCACACGGATTTGCTTTGTACTAGCCGAATGATTGTAGTTCTTGCTTTTGATATCTAGCATCATCAGTTATTTACTGTGTTTAAGTTATCGCACTATTTTGTTGTTCTTGCTCCTTTCTACACTGTTTTCTTCTTCTTTGTACTTGGATTTGCTGCATTTGAGCTGATGGTCTTTCGGAAATAACCTGTCTACCTCCACGGGGTAGTGGTAAGGTCTTCGTACACTCTACCCTCCCCAGACCCCACTTGTCGGATTTCAGTGGGTATATTGTTGTTGTTATTGTACTTTAGTGGAACCGTTGCCTGAGAAACTGGTGATCTTTTGTAATAGCCTGAAAATGGAGGCATTTCACTTGGGTTTGGAAGAACTTTGCATTCTGAGAAAGTGAAAAAGATTATGTTATGGACTGGAAATGGATAAGGAATATCAGTTTGGGGCTCGTAGAATTAATTCTTCGCTTAAATTTGTTCTAGATTTTCACTAAAACAAGCTTAAGGTGTGTATATTCTGTTGGCTATGTTATTTTTTATTCAAATGATGTACTATGATCTTCTCGGACTTGACTTATTTGATTAATGCCTGATCAAAGAGGAAACAGTCAGGGATTCTTTTTGCATGTATGAACATATGCCTATGTACGTGTATCGGGATATTGGAATATAGTAACAGTTTGTCACATCCTTCTAATTCCACTAACTATGTTATTGTTCAAAATGGCTACGGCATTCCAGGTAGGAGAAGTAGCATTGAGCATATTACACAGCATGGTTGCGGCACACTCAGATATAGATGATGCTGGAGAGATAGTTACACCAACACCTAGGGTCAAGCGAATTTTATCAAGTCCACGTTGCCTTCCGCATATTACTCAGGTTAAAATATTTGACTTGTTATGGTGCACTTTTCTATAGTAAAGGAGTCCTCGGTTAAAATCACTGTTATATTTGCCAAAATTTTGAAGTTCATCGTATTGGGTGGACCTGGAAGAACAATAACAACTGTGCCTCAGTCTTAAACAGGTTGGATTAGGAACAACTGGCCTCTAGAATATATTCTGAAAGCATTGATGGTGTAGCTGCTTTTTCTACTTCATTGATCAGCCCTTCCCTTTCTTGCAATTCAATATTAGTTTGCGTGTGTGAAATGATAATTATTTTAATCAAGATTCCATTATTATGTTTAAACACGGTTTCTTCTAGTGGAAGTATGAAAAAAGTTTCTGAAGTTGTGGAGGTCTGTTTAGGTACAGGTGATACTATATTTCTTTAAGACCTTTTTCCTTGATAGATAAGATAATAGAGAATTTGATTTTTTTTTTTTGAAATAAAGAAACTTAGGTGCCAGATTTGGAATATCCATTGGAATGATCAAAAGTCAATGTGACGGTGTAACCAAACAATTTGAACAGCTTCATATCTGTTTACATAACACTATGACACTGACATTCAACATTCCTTAATGCCCTCTTGATACCCTATGCTGCTCTATTGAATTTATATTTTTTCCTCTTTTCAGTATCCCTATGATCAATTTAAAAATTTTGCAGAGACAATCTTTATTCATATTCTTCTATCCAAGTTGGATTAGCACAGTGAAATAACTGACTGAGGCTTGCGTTTTTCAGAATAAGGATTGTCATATAATATTTAACAGTCTAGGCTCTAGATTTAGTTCTCCTCAGATCACTTGAACATAGTGCTTGAAATGGGAGTGGGGAAAGAAATAATTGAGAATTAGCTGTTTCTTAAACGTTGGATTCCAGTTGACAAACTTGATGCATGAAAATCTCTGGAGAGAGATGACAAGCTGTCAGACTTCCGAGAATAAGGTGGAGGAAATGATCCTTCTATAACTATGTGTCCTGACTGGTCCTGATTTTGTTGTTGGTTTAAGTAATATTTGGAATGCATAATTCTCTAGGTTCACTGTTAATCCTCAATGAAAGAGTTGGTTTGTGCTGAATAGGCAGTCTAATGTCTCATTTGTTTGCACTTAATGGAGGTCTGAATCTGAATGGTCCAGACATTAGACCATTCAGTGCATTTTTTTCCTAAAAAATCTCTTAATGGGTCTGAAAGCATCTGATTCAGTCAGATATATGAGTCGTATTTCTATCCAGACTCTTTTCAAAGCGCTTATTTTATTTCTTTGTAAAGCTCAAACAATTTTTTCTTCTCTCATGGACACCTGCTCTTTCTTCCTCTCTCTCCAAGAGTGTGCCCCCTCTCTGTCAAAGGAGTTTTTGAATTTTTTCTCTTGAATGGGTAAGATTTCAAAACTTTTTAGAAGTTACTCTGTTTATTAATTTTATATTAAAAATATCGTTGGTATTACTGTACGACAACTCTGAAAATGTTGCTTGTAATTTTAGGTTTTATTTATAAAATTAGTAGTCTCATGGTGCTTGTTCGATAAAACAAAGTTTGTGCTAGTTATATTGAATAAGATTACACGCATAAAGTTTTTGTTGTTACTTGACTATGGTGAAACCTCTTCGCCTTTCAATTACTTTATTTTCTTGGTGCATGATGGTTGATCGTATGTTAGGATATGGTACACCTTACTTTCACTATTACCCTTTTGATTATTCCTTAATTGCTCTCCAAAAAAATATAAATTAGTTAAGAATCCTATTAAAAAGAGGATAAATATAAAAAAGTTTCAAAAATTTTCTTATGTGATTATGGAAAGATGGGGATAATACCAAAGATAATAAGTTCAGATGAAGATGGAATTCAGTAAGGACCAAACTAAGGTTTAAGAGAATTATAACAAAAGGCAAGTTTAGTTTTATTAAATTGCATTAGTCAAAATGGATATTTTTTGCTTCATATACAGATCACTACTTCTATTTTTTCCAGCCTTTTCCTATGTTTTTTGATGTTCTTTTCTTCTAGATTATGCTCCTCAATAACCATGCAAAGGAATAAAAATTGATGCCTTGTTTTTGCTTTACTTTTTTCTTACACATTTTTGACCGTATATATAAAGAATATATAAAAATTGGTGAGTAACCTAAATGAGAATTTATCAATGTTATTGACACTTTGACTATATTCAAGTTTATTCTTGAGTTAGACGGGAGATTGCTGACTTGCTTACTCAAGAAAAGCTTAGATACTTCAGTGTATCCTTATTTGTGCCATGTTCGTCTCAATAATATTAGTAGCTTAATGCCAAATTATAATAAGAGGCCTTTTATATATATATATATATATATATATATGCACAAAAATAATTTAAATGTTTTATCAAATTTAATATATTAATTTTTTATCACATAATAATTTTGTTTTGTTTAAATAAAAAAATGCTAATATTTTATTAATATAAACACCAAAATAAGGCATAAGTTAGGGAAGTCAACATGATTAACTAACTGAAAGTATTTAGTATCTGAATTACTATTCAATGTAATTTTTTTAATAATGCAAATAGGGGCTTTAAGCTTCACTTATGCTTGTACCAGATGGAATTTCTCTTATCTCGTATTCACTTCTGATAGTTTTCTCAAGTTCAGATCACATTTTTAATGAGTGACATGGGGATGTTTTCTAACTTCCTCTCATTTGATTTTTCTTTTATAACTGTGATTTATAGGCTATGCTCTCTGGAGAACCAAGTGTTGTAGAAGGTGCTGCTGCTTTGTTGAAGGCCATAGTTACTAGGAATCCCAAGGCAATGATAAAATTATATAGCACTGGAGCCTTTTACTTTGCTCTAGCTTATCCTGGATCCAATCTCCTCTCAATTGCTCAGCTGTTCTCAGTGACACATGTTCATCAAGCATTTCATGGAGGGGAAGATGCCGCCGTCTCCTCTTCTTTGCCTTTGGCAAAACGTAGTGTTTTGGGTGGGCTTTTACCTGAGTCCTTGCTCTATGTTCTGGAACGTAGCAGTTCTGCTGCATTTGCAGCTGCTATGGTCTCTGATTCTGACACTCCTGAGATTATCTGGACACACAAGATGAGAGCTGAGAATCTTATCCGTCAGGTTGTTCCGATCAACATGATTTTGCTGTACCTTTCCAAGATAGTGAGTTGCTGATAAACTTTACCTCTGTCTCTGCAGGTCCTTCAGCATCTTGGTGATTTTACCCAGAAGTTGTCACAACATTGCCATTCTTTGTATGAATATGCTCCTATGCCACCTGTGACGTATCCAGAGCTGAGGGATGAGATGTGGTGCCACCGTTATTACCTTCGTAATTTATGTGATGAAGTTCGCTTTCCTAATTGGCCAATTGTTGAACACATTGAATTCTTGCAATCGCTGCTGGTTATGTGGCGAGAAGAGTTAACTCGGAGACCCATGGATCTTTCTGAAGAAGAGGCTTGCAAAATATTGGAGATTTCTTTGGATGAGGTGTCAAGAGATGATACTCCCAAAAGACAATCAGAGGAGACAGTTAATATCTCTAAACAGATTGAGAACATTGACGAAGAAAAGCTCAAGCGACAATATCGAAAACTTGCAATGAAGTATCATCCAGACAAAAATCCCGAGGGTAGGGAAAAATTTCTGGCAGTGCAGAAAGCTTACGAACGGCTGCAGGTAGTTGTATGCTCCTAGTTTAGTGTTTAGACTAATATTTTCTATTTAACCAAATTTCGTTCTGAAACCTCAAATTTTGAAATCAGGAGAGTGAAAGCTGTGTGTTACTTCTTATTTCCCTATATAACACATTTTATATAGGTTCAGTGTGTTAATGCGATTGTGAATATGGTTTGTCACTTGTAAGCTAGGGCTAGGAATTGAAGCTTCGTGAGTTTTGCCTTCTAATATTTTGACAGCATGTTTAATCTTGAAATCTTAACCGTGAACATACATACAATTGGTAGAAACTATGAAACCTTTACTACCCTTGTCCCCGAAGATTGCTGGTTATGTGAATTTTAGAGGTGATAAGGGCCTTAAATATCTTATGTAATATTATAACTGTGTTTTGATCACTTAAGTGGATTTGCCTTCCACAGAAGGGACTTCCTTTAGACGGTGCGTAAATCTGGTAAAACACACTGCTTAATTGTGATTAACCTATTTTATGAACTGTTTTTTGAGAACGGTAACTTGAATATCACAGAAAAAAGCACTAGGATAGTGCCAAAACCATAATACGGGGGTATAGGACCACAGATCCAACTTTGAAATTCTAACAGTTATGGAGCACCTATCAGATGTACTAAAGATGCTGCCACTTATACAAAATGATCTGTAAACCAAAAATATAAAAGAAGAAAGCACTTCATATTAAATTTCTTGAAGAGCTATTCTTCCTTCAAAGATTCTTAAATTTCTTTCTTTCCAACCTGTCCACCATATACAAGCAGGAACCAATCTCCATTTTTTTTTTGACAAAGGTAACAGTTTTGTGTACTAATCTTCAACACTATAGGCTGGGATCCCAAATTTACATCTCGGAGCTCCACCATTTTTTCTTATATGATCTTTGTCAATCCTCACATGATTAGCTAATTTTTGGGGTTGAGTTAGATCCAAAGATCCATTTTCTTTGCATGGTTTTAAAGTCAGGTTCCAATTTTAGGACCTGCAGGCTTTGTCCCCACCTTGCTTTCGTGAGTATAATCACTGGGGCTTTTTCTATGTAAGAAAAAGCACTGTCCCTGAGAAATATTTTGACAGTGTAACGTCTGAGGTTTCCTAAGCTTCCGTGAGCATTGTGCCTAAATTAATACCATTACAAGGATCAGAACTTCGTGTGGCAAACTCTCGTAAGAGCTTCCACACACTAAGTTAACTCGTTTTCGAAAAAAATATCAAATTATCTCTGGTATATTAAGGGTCGGCTCATATCAAGATCACATTGGTTGATTTCCAGAATTTTGTAGCAACCCAAATTGTTCTTGCCATATCCTTGCAAGTTTTCTGATAGCTTTCATAATATTTTTTTTTAGTTTGTTCTCTTCATTACTTGTGTTGATTCTCTCACACAATTTTGAGATTATTCTTTCATTTCTTGAAATTTGTTGTTGGAATTCTTTTCAACCCAATAACATGTGATAAGGACTTGAGAAGTTTCGCTGCAACCTGCAAAAAATGATCTTCAAAGGTTTCTCATTTTATGGAAAATGGAATCCAAATAGTGAATGGTTGAATTGTTTCTTTACTTAGTCATATTTTGTTTGTTCAGTACAAGACGTTTAATCAGACATCTTCTGAGATAGTTTCTGTTGTTCTACATATAACAATGTAGATTTTCCTACATTGGTTGTGCAAATAAGTTGTTGCCTCCTTGTATGTTCTTGGACATTTCTCACCTCATGAGCTAACTTTTAAGGTTGAGATATACCCCATACATATTTTTTTAAACACAGGTTTTGTTATACGGTGAATAATAATATATTGATTGATATGTAGGGATGGCCTGATCTAAAGGTGTTTTATGACTAGTTTCATATGTTGCAGTAGACTTCTAATCACCAGCCTTGATTTTGTAAAAGTATACCTATATTTAATGAGATGGAGATCATATATATCTACGCTGAGGATATTCTGTCAGGTGAAATTTGAGCACGAATCTATGCACATATCTTATGCATGAAACCCTGATTAAAAGTCCCTTCATATAATCCTTCTTCACTAGTCATACCTTTTATCATACATCCCTAACATAGTGATCAATAAATCATCTCACCTCCTTACCAAGTGTCTGACCAAGTCTTTTAAGTGACAATTCTACTTTTAAGTGATACTCTATGAATGTTTGTTCCACCTCTTAGCTTTATCATGATTTCCTTGCGACGTAGTATGTGGAATGAGTCCAGAATTCAAATAGATAATCCATATACAGGAGCTTGATATTTGAATTCTCTCTCTGTAAATTTTGAGGGCGAGAAGAACTGCGGCATAATTTATTTTTTCCTGTAAAGAAAGGTGGATCACCCGTAAGTTTACCATTTTTTTAAAAAGGTGGAACACTCTTGAGGAAACCCAAAGAAGGTATGTGCAGATATTCTAAGTTTGGAGGGAGTAAAATATAACTTGTTGATGAGTTTACTGCCTTCATGATTTGGTTGTTTCTTGCTTCTAGTTTTTAAAATATTGTTGTTCCTATCATGTCCCTTAAATCCACATGCATATTTGCTTATCTTCTTTCTTTCTTCTCTCTTAAACACTTTGGTCAGGCTACAATGCAAGGACTGCAAGGTCCACAGGTTTGGAGATTATTGCTTTTATTGAAGGGACAATGTATTTTGTACAGACGACATGGAGATGTATTGGAGCCATTTAAATATGCTGGTTATCCAATGTTATTAAATGCAATCACCGTGGATAAAGACGACAACAATTTCCTTTCTTCTGATCGAGCATCTCTTCTTGTTGCTGCATCTGAATTAATATGGCTAACGTCTGTTCGCTGAATATAATTGAATTTTTATTTCCTATACCACA